>NC_090656.1:61174120-61244120 GCF_040937935.1 Hyperolius riggenbachi | reverse complement strand
TCCAATGTCACTCTCCTCCCCAACCAGTGTCACTCTCCTCCCCACACAGTTTCACTTCCACTGTCACCCTTCTCTTCGGTGTCACCCTCCTGCCCACTCAGTTTCAACCTCCCCCTCCCCACTGTCACCTTCCTCTCCTCCCCAGTGTCACCCTCCTCCCTACCCATTTTCACCCTCCACTGTCACCCTCCTCCTCCCCACCCAGTGTCACCCACCTCCTGCTGTCACCCTCCTCAACCAGTGCAATCCTCCTCTCCGCCATGACCCTTCTCCTTCCCACTGTCATTCTCCCCACCCAGTTTCACCCACCACTTTCACCCTCCTCCCCACTGTCACCTTCCTCCCCACTCAGTGTCACCCTACCCCTACTTAGTGTTTACCCTCCTCTCCACCCAGTGTCACCCTACTGCCCCACCAGCACCCAGTGGGGGGGGGGGACATTTAACTCATTCATATCTGAGGTAACATCTGCTGTGTTTAGTATATGTGGGGTAATGTATGTGTATTTCACGTGTCAGAGATACCTTTGGCCGCATTTAATGTTTGCTGCATTTCATGTGTGGGAGGTAACGTTTACTGCATTTTAATGTGTGGGTGGATGCATTTCAAATGTCGTAGATAACAATGGTTGCATTCCAAGTGTCAGAGGTTAACGGTTGTTGCATTTCAAGTGTTGGAGGTAAAGGTTGTTGCATTTCAATTGTAAGAGGAAACGGTTTTTGCATGTCATGTGTCGGGTTAATGGTTGCTACATTTACTATTTAATAGTCATAGTGGTTGTATTTGGTACTGTAAAGTAAACCTGTAACAAGAAAAACTTCCCCTGGGAGGTACTCACCTTGGGTGGAGATAGCCTCCGGAATCCTATCGAGGCTTGCCCAGTCCTCCTGTATTCCACGGTGGCGGCGAAAAAGCTTCCGGAATGGTGGAGATGTAAATATTTACCTTCCCTGGTCTAGCGCAGGCGCATTATCGGCTCTCCACTCGGAGATAGGCGGAAATAGCTGATTGCTGTCGGGCCGCTGTACTGCGCAGGCGCAAGTCTCCTGCGCCTGCATAGTAGAGCGGACCCGACGGAGATCAGTTATTTCCGCCTATTTCCATGCTGAGAGCTGCAACAGCGCCCCCGCTGGAGCCAGGGAAGGTAAATAAATGTAGATAGTCAGGCTTGTCGAGCTTGGGTTGCAGGACACTTCGGGGGAGCCAGCGCTGGATTGCCTGCAGCTACAGGGGAAGGGAAAGTCTCATTGGGACCCTGAGGCTTCCCCCTCCTGAGGTGAGTACCCTTCAGGGAAACTTTTTCTTGTTACAGAATCTCTTTAAGGTTATTGTTGCAGCTATTGGCATTTTGGTAACTCTGGCCGACTGCCTCAGAGTTACACGGTTACATTAGCTAGCTCTGTTAAATTAGTTAGCTCCGCCCTGTTATGTCATGGCCACTCCCATTATGTCATGGCCACACCCATCTCACCGCGGTGATCACGAATTAGGAATCCGACCTCGTGATCAGAAAAAACAGCTGGTGATCATGGGTTACCCGTTACCTCAAGGCCGTGGAGAGCAACACTCCCCCTCTGGAAAAACACAAAATTCAACAGTCTCATTCTAAAGACTATTATGTATTTATATTATCATTATTGATTTATAAAGCGCCAACATATTATATAACACTGGCATCTTCTGCAGGGTTTTACAGAGTATACAGTCGTGTCACTGACTGTCCTCAGAGGAGCTCACAGTATTACCATAGTCATAGTCTATTGCCCTAACATATTATTATTATTATTATTATTATTATTATTATTATGTATATAGCAGTGACATCTTCTGCAGCACTTTACAGAGTACATAGGCATGTCACTGACTGTCCTCAGAGGAGCTCACAGTATTACTGTAGTTATAGTCGAATGCCCTAACATATTATTATTATTATTATTATTATGTATATAGCAGTGACAGCTTCCGCAGCACTTTACAGAGTACATAGTCATGTCACTGACTGTCCTCAGAGGAGCTCACAGTATTACTGTAGTCATAGTCTAATGCCCTAACATATTATTTTATGTATTTATATAGCAGTGACATCTTCTGCAGCATAGTGACATAGTCATGTCACTGACTGTCCTTCAATCACTAAAAGTACGACCTTTCTCCACTACTAAAAAATTAAAACATTCCTTGAGAGTGCCCTAGCTTTTGAAAGATTTTTTGCTAGATTTGATGTTTTTATGAAATCTAACTGACAGAATTCAGTAGGGTTGTTCTATGCTAGCGGTATCATTAGTTGGGTTCCTGGGCTCACTTTGGTGGAACGTTCTCAGCTCACCCAGTGTTTGTTATCATAGCTGTGACTCTTTAGTACTGAAGCTGATATGTATCTGGCAGTGAGAGTGTTAAGCAGTTGCATACATTAGTGCCAGGGCGCACGCTCGCTGCAGGGTTCACTGCTGTGTTGCTAATGATCCTATTAATGCCCCCCTCACCCTCCAGAAATGGTCGTTCCGGGTCAGGTAAGGAGGTCAGTGGCTGGGCGGTGTGTGGAAAAAGACCAACATTTACAGAAACACAAGCTGCGTGTGTGCGGTGGGTAAGAGCCCCCCCAAAGACATCATAGGGATCACTTTGCCTTTCCGACCAGATGATTTGTCATATCTAGCTAGTGGCTATGACAGTCCGCTTGTTTGCCGGTCACTTTCCCATTACATCAAGCTAGGGAAGGAGGAGGAGGGCATATGTGAGTACGCTAATTCCCATATGTTTCTAAAAGATCTATTTAGGACCATTAGCCAACACCGCAAACATGGAGTGCCCTCTTTGGGCCCCAAAACTCAGCTTTACTCTGCCACAGCAAAAACTCGGTATACAGAGGCGCCAGAGTAGAGTAAAACGTTTTAAAAACCGCTTAAAAGGAGAGGGGGATGTTAAGGTGGACTCACCTCCCTCTTACAAAAAAAGAAAACTCACTTGAGTCTCAATAAAATAGAATTGTCAAGTAATTTATTCAACTCCACAAATGCAACGCGTTTCGCGGGCGTGACCCCGCTTCCTCAGGCAAAAATGGGAGCACAACTCAGTGGGTCAAGCAATAAGTTTGAGCGCCTCTGCCACAGAGCTGACTTTCAAATGTTATCAGCTGACAGAGGTTATTTGGGGCACTGGTATTCTGATACAAATATTGGTGCTCAGAAGATTTTGGTTGGCAGGGGCATAACAATAGACCCTGCAAGGGATGCAGCCGCAGGGGGGCCTTGAAACCACAGGGGACCCCGTGGGGGGAGAACTTTCTTTTCCCTGTCCTGAGAAACTGACAACTAAGGGCAAGGAGAGAAAAAAATTCTGCTCTCTGCACAATTGTTCCAATGACTACATCTGCTCAGCCACTGATAAGGAATCATACAAAGATTTGCAGACAAAGATTTGTAGACAGTCCCTAATGTTCAGCAGTGTCTTGTGCTGTGGAAAAAACACATTCAAGTGTGCACTAGCCAACTGAATAACATTGGTTCTCAGTTTACCTGTGCAGAAAGTGGGAGGGGGGTAGGGGGTTGAGGTAGATTTCACGTTACACCCCTGGTTGGTGGGGGTTAATTTGGGTGTCAGTGTTTAACTATTAAATGGCCAGCCTTGACCATTTTTGGCCCCTTGGGTTTGGATTCACCCCCAGAGGCAAATACAATAAAAGAGGGGTATTGGTTCATAGATGGGGAAAAAGTAGACGCTGTAACAGATTTCATCTTCCTGGATGGAAGATCTCTGCAGATGGTAACTGCAACCATGAGATTTAGAGACGCTTTTTGTTTGCAAAGTTTGGACAAGATACAGCAGAATAGAGATGTCACTGTAGCAACAAAGATCAGGATAGTTACAGCAAGTGGCGTAGCTAAGAAGGTGTGGGCCCCAGTGCAAGTTCTGCATTGGGGCCCCCTAAGTATGCTATACATAACAATTGATACAGAGCACCAAAACCTGCCAATGGCAAACACATAGTCAGAGGTGCAAGAAGGGGATGGGAAGCAGTGTGTTAAAGATCAATACTATTCAAAGTATCTATAGAAGTGATTATTACCAGCACAAGACCAATAAAGAGCTAACACTGTGGTTGAGAGTGGGTCCCTTGGGGCCCCTCTTGCCCAAGGGCCCCGATGCGATTGCTACCTCTGCACCCCCTATTGCTAAGCCACTGGTTAGAGAGATGGTTTTCCCAGTGGTAACGCATGGCTGTGAAGGTTGGACTATAAATAAGGTCATGCATAAAAACATTGATGCTTTTGAATGGTGGGTGTGTAGAAAACAACTGAGAGTTCCCTGGACGGAATAAAAAAAAAGGGTGCCTGGGGCTAATGGACTATTTGGTTGCCCCATAGGCTCTAATGCAAAACATCAGCTATTGGGCGCCAAAGAAGAAATTAAGGTGCCCAACAAATTTTGTTTTGATCATTTGTAGTTCACACCAAGATGGCGCCGTCACAGGACGCCACAGCCACAGGGCTCCGGTCCTTTTCTACTTTCTCCCCCTTGGAATCCCTCACCTGCTCTTTCTCCCCTTCTGGGGATAATGGTGAAGTGGCAGGGGTCACAGGCGTGATGGATGCGGGGACTCCCATGGGCCGGTGGGCTGTGGAATGCCAGCTGATTGGGCCACGGAATACCAGCTGATCAGCTATGGGCTCGGTCAGCTGGCTGCAGGGGCTCTACTGTTGTCGGGCCGCTGATCGTGAGCCATCCACCTGCAGCACCATCATCGGCACACAGCATGGGGAACCTTGCCAAGGAGCCAACCGCAGGAACGCTGGGAAACGCACAGGCCTGTTGGCGGGTGGCCAGGAGATCGGGCGCTCAGCTGATTGCGCCCACGTGCTCTGGCTGCGCGGGATTCTGGACCTGCCCTCCACTGTCTGGCCTGCTCTCGCTGCTGCAGAGGGAACCAGGCCATGCTGCCCGATGCAGCCTATGGGACCCGGCCACTCCACTGTCCACAGGAGGATCCAGATCTCTCTCTACCGCTGCCCGGATTGCAGCCAGCGGCCTACATTAAGCCCACCCGCGTGGTCCCCCAGGCCTGTAGCCGGAATGCCGCCATCATTTCTGCCTGGCCACCGGAGGTTTCCAGCCCCCCCACCTTTCTGCACACGCGGAACCGGACCACAGAGCTGCACACCTCCTGCCTGGTCCACTGAGGTTGTCATCTGCCTGGTCATCTGTGTGGACACCACCCACGTGGCTGCGACCATAGGCCCAGGAGCTGCTTCGCCCTGATGCAGGCACCTCGGTCTCCAGCCGACATGCTCTGCCTGCCTTTTGCTCTCTGCTGCCTGGGAGCCTGATGTCTCCACAGAGGAACTTTCCTGAGGCCATCCTGGTCCCCCGGACCCTGCTCCAATAGCCTGGTTGCTGCCACCTTCCACCTGCAATCCTAGGGGGGTCTTTTCTTTTTTTCACTGCTTTCTTCACTGTCTTCATTCTTCACTGCTGCTGTGCACCTGTCTTGCTGTCCTTCGTCTCTCTCCTTCCCTCTCCTCTTCCTCAGGACTGACTTAGGGGGCATCTGATTCAAATTATCGCTGGAGAAGCGTTTGAGTGCCATGTACCAGGGATGCTCAGCAGAGCTCGAATATTCGAGTAGCTCGAATATTCGAGCTCTTTTTCAGCTATTCGAGCTCGAATACCGAGCTCGAATAGCTACAGCTATTCGAATGGGCTATTCGAGTGAACTCGAATAGCCCACTCACTATTCGAGCTATTCGAGCAAACAGCGCTATTCGAGCTCGAATACCGAGCTCGAATAGCGTCATAGCCCAGATTGATGTCCTTAGAGCCAATCAGAGGGCTCCCAGGCCCTCTGACGGCAGCCAATCACAGAGGGGGACCCTGGCCAGCCCCTACCCTATAAATAGCGGCCGCCATGTTCGGTTTTTCCGTCCTTGCCTGACTTTGTACAGAGAGAGATCTGCTCCTTCGTGCTTTGGCTTAGCAAGTGCTCTATAGTGGTCAATTACCTAGCGTTTTTGCTCACATACACCTGCTATATACACCTATATTGTTGTTAGCTAGATAGAGATTGTATTTTAGTTAGTAGCTTGTGTGTTACATAGAGACAGCTGCTGCTGCAGGCAAGCTTACACAGCTTTAGGCCTCAGGGCCTTGCCTGTGTAGGCAGCTGTCCTCCTGTCCTCTGTTAGTTTATTTCTCATCTATACCAGTGTTTCTGCTGTTTATTCTACCCTGTCTTGTCCTTTACTTACTGATTGATTATTGTATTTTGTATACTGTACTATGGACACTCACTGTTACTGTTCATAGCTCCTGCGTGTGTGTGTGCGTGCACTGTCTGTAGTGTGTACACAGTACACAGTATTCCCGTCTACTGAATCATCTGATTACTACTGAATCAGATTATTGTATTTTCTAGTTATACTTACTGTACTAGAGGGACACTCAGTCACTGTTCATAGGCTAGCTCCTGCGTGTGTGTGTGCGTGCACTGTCTGTAGTGTACACACGCTCTATTTCCTTCTACTGAATCTGATTACTACTGATTATTATATTTTCTAGTTAGTGTACTAGGGGACACACTCACTGTTCACTGTTCACACTTACTGATTACTGAATTATTGTATTTTGTATTTGTACTGTACTAGTAATCACTTAGCGATCTAATCACTTAGTGATTAGTGTCACCTCACCCACCAACCCACTCCATTAAAGTACCCCACTTTTTCACCCGCCCTTTTAAAAAACTTTTTTGTTTACGCCCAAAACATCTAAGATGTCTGGAAGTGGCAGCCAGTGCGGTTTGGGCAAGGGGAAGGGCAGCAAGGGAATCAGGAGGAGAGGGAGCACCATTGTGGCAAGCCGCGGCCGCGCCACCATGCACAGTTCCGCAGCAGCTGCGTCAGTGGCTAACATTCCGCCTATAGCCACTGGCCGTGGACGCCTTGGGCGCCGCCCAGCAGGAGCAACTCACGCTGCAGAGACACAGCAGCAGCAGCGTGTAGTACCTGCTCCTATTTTCCTCCAGCCGGGTCGGAAACATCCCATTGAGGAAAAGGATGCAGCCACTGTGGTGCAAGTGATGACGGAGGATGAGCAGCCTGCCATCAGCTCTGCATCCGAGGCCTCCACCCTCACCACCACCACCCCTGTTCGCAGCAGCCGCCCAGCAGGGCCTGGGGAGGAGGCCAGTTCACCGTCAGTTGGCGATCTGTCATTCAGCAGTCTTTTGACCCCAGGCATCATGAGTCAATTGTCTGCTGTTGTTGGCGATTTTGAGGAGGAGAAGCTGATGGGCACTTTGGGGGAGGAGGGATTGGACAGCAAGACTGTGGCGACAGTCAAGCAGCCCATCCATGCATCAGGAGAGGAGTTTGGGGGATCATCATCCCAGCAGGACATGTTTCAGGAGGGGGAGGATGATGATGATGACGTGGTGACAGACAAAGACTGGGTGCCGCCACCACCAGCACCTGGGGATGTCATCATCAGCAGCTCTGAGGAGGAGGAGGAGGATGCGCTTGTGGGCCTTGCAAGGAGGCACATCATTGCAAGCATTGGCAGCAGTAGGCAGGTCCCACAGCCTGCTGGTGTCTCAGGCGCAGCAGCAGCATCTGCCAGTACCACCACCAGCCGCACCCAAGCCCCCCCCCCCCCCCAACCACCACAGGGAGACAGGCAGCAGCGGCTCCAGGCCGTAGGGGGGTTTTCTTGCCACCAATCTGGCAATTTTTCACCATGCCCACAGTTCACAGCAAGTACGCCACTTGCAACCACTGTCAGCGGAAGTTGAGCAGAGGTGCAGACCCCTTAAAGTTCAGCACCAGCTCTCTGATCAACCATCTTGCTGCTAAACATTACCACCAGCATGAGGAGTTCCAGAGGCTGAAGGCATCTGGTGCTGGCAGTGGCACCACACCCATCACTGCACAGCCTTCAGCAGCAGCAACAGCAGCCACCCACCCTCCTGCTCCTCCAGCAGCACCAGCAGGAGTGCGGAAACGCACTGCTCCTCCCCCCTCTGCAACTACTGCCGCCGACACTGAGGCCTGTTCTGGCAGCCAGTCCTCAGTGGCCTCCTCTGCTGTCTCCGCTGATTCCCGTGCTAGCAAAAGGCAACGCCAGAGCCTTTTGAGCGAGTCCTTGCAGGGGGTGGTTAGGGCTCTGCCTCCCAGCAGCCGTCACGTGCGGCAGCTGAACGGCTTGCTGGCACGGGCCATGTGCTCCCAACTCCTGCCGTACACGCCCGTGCAGGAGGGGAGCGACATGCGTGCGCTGCTTGCTTGTGCAGCCCCAGACTGGCAGCTCCCCAGCAGACACTTCTTCGCCCGCCAGGTCATGCCTGCACTGCACCGCTTTGTCATGGCCAATGTGGAGCGAGGGCTGGAGCACGCGGTTGGTGAAAGGGTCCACGTCACCATGGACTCCTGGAGCAGCCGCTTCGGGACAGGCCGCTACCTGTCCTTCACTGTCCACTGGGTCAGCTTGGTGGAAGGGGGTGAGGATGGGAGAGCAGCAGCGGGCACAGCAGCAGCAGCAACACAGTGGGTGGTGCCACCCCGCAGGGTCAGGGGAACTGCAGCAGGTTCCTCCGATCCTCTGCCATCCTCCGGCACACCTGGCCAAACCCCCCGCTTCAGCAGCAGCGTGAAGCCACGCCACTGCCAAGCGCTGCTGCAGTTGGTCCTTGGGAAGATTAAACTGACGGCAACCCATGTGTTGGCCAAACTCCAGGAGCAGGAGAGGATTTGGCTGACCCCCAGAGGCCTCAGAGTCGGAGAGGTGGTGGCCGACAATGGGGCCAATCTGGTTGCCGCGATCGACGGGAAACCTGACCCACATCCCCTGTCTTGCCCATGTGCTGAACCTGGTGGTGCAGAAGTTCTTGCGCACCTACCAGGGGATGGGCGAACTGCTGGAAACGGCAAGGAATGTTGTGCGTCACTTCCGGCGCTCGCCTGCAGCCTCTGCGAGCCTGGAAGACGTGCAAAAGGAGCTGGAGCTGCCACGCCATCGGCTGATCCTTGACGTTCCAACTCGCTGGAACTCCACCCTGGCGATGTTGGAGCGTCTGGTTGAACAGAAACACGCTGTCAACCAGTACCTTGCCCTGGCCACTGTGTCCGCCGCTCAGAAAAGGGACAAGACCAGCAACATCCCGTCCATCGTCCCCGATGACGACTGGGGGCACATGCAGCAGGTGTGCTTAGTGCTGGCTCCCTTTCTGCAGGCCACCAACATGGTGAGCAGGGACCATGCTATGGTGTGCGAGTGGGTGCCCCTGGTTTGTCTGCTGAACAGGGCCCTCGATGCTTTGCTGGAACAGGGAGCGGCAGCCTTGGCCCAGCAGGAGCGGCATGCAGCTGCACAGTCCACCTCTGAGGGGGAGGAGGAGGAGGACTTGGTGGAGGTCCCTGACCTTGCTGCTGATGAGGGGGATCAGCACAGTGCAGCTGAGTTTGTGCGGGGGTGGAGAGAGGATGAGGCAGCAGAGGAGGAGGATGAGGACAGCACTGCCGTTGATGTGCCAGCAGACGTGGCCCGCCTCTTCCCAATGGCAGCGCACATGCTGACGTGCCTGCGCAAGGACCCCAGGGTGATCCAGATGAAGCAGAGGGAGGACACCTGGATCAGCATGATGTTGGACCCGCGCCTCAAGGGGAAGTTGAGCCAGTTCCTGCCTCCTGCAGGAGGAGACCCAGCGCAACAAATAAGGAGCTTGCAGCAGGCCCTTGTTGAGCGCTTGGAGGAAGCCTTCCCCCAGCCTTCCACCCCCACTGTCCAGCCAGCACAGAGGCAGCAGCAGGTGCCTGCATCCAGCAGCAAGCGCCCCACAGACCTGCTGTCTCTCAGCAACGAGCTCTACAGGACTGTAGAGGCTCCAGCAGTGACTAGAGAGGAGGTGCATGCAGCAGCATCCTCCTCCGGTCACAGCCAGCGCCTGACCCGCATGGTGGCTGACTACATGGGGTCCTACAGCGGGCTTGACAGCGATGCCCCTGTTGATCCCATGGAGTATTGGGTCAAGCGCCTGGAGATCTGGAGCGAGCTGGCGCAGTACGCCCTGGAAGTGCTGTCCTGTCCCCCTTCCAGCGTGCTGTCCGAGCGCTGCTTCAGTGCAGCTGGTGGCGTGGTCACCGAGAAACGCTCACGTCTGTCTCACAAGTCTGTGGACAGACTGACGTTTCTCAAGATGAACCAAGCGTGGGTGGAAGGCGAGTTCCTGGCCCCTGTTGTCGGCGAGAGGGGGACATGAACTGGCTACCGGAATCGTTAATATGCCTTACCACTCTTTACCACCTCCTGGCTCCTGCTCACTACTAAGCCAGCCTGGTTCAGTTTGAATATTACGTCGCCTCGCCTGTAGCCACACATTTTACACCTACAGTGGGCTGCTGTGTACTGCCCTTCTGCTGTCTGTCTGTGTTTCCCACTGCCAGGGTACACAGATTTTACCTTCTGCTGCCACTCTGCCACCAGCTATTATGTCCAACAATAGCTATATGTTAAATTTGCTGTAAAAAAAAAGTAAACCATTAAAAAAAAAAAAAAAAGTTTAAATTTTTCTGAGGTGCCCTGGTTGAAAACTGTGTTGTCCCAGTTGTGTATTGGACACTATATGGGCTGCACGACCACTGTCTGGGACCTCCTGTTGTGTTTATTTACAGCCCTGGTATCACTGCTAGGTACCAGGGCTATTATGCCTACCTACCTGCTGCCACACTCACACTACTCCTCCATTCCTCCTGCTGCTGCTGCTGTCTGTCTGCTGTGTTTCCCACTGCCAGGGTACACAGATTTTACCTTCTGCTGCCACTCTGCCACCAGCTATTACGTCCAACAATAGCTATATGTGTAATTTGCTGTAAAAAAAAAAAAAAAAAGTAAACCATTAAAAAAAAAAAAGTTTAAATTTTTCTGAGGTGCCCGGGTTGAAAACTGTGTTGTCCCAGTTGTGTATTGGACACAATGTGGGCTGCACGACCGCTGTCTGGGACCTCCTGTCGTGTTTATTTACAGCCCTGGTATCACCGCTAGGTACCAGGGCTATTATGTCACGCTGCCTACCTACCTGCTGCCACACTCACACTACTCCTCCATTCCTCCTGCTGCTGCTGCTGTCTGTCTGCTGTGTTTCCCACTGCCAGGGTACACAGATTTTACCTACTGCTGCCACCAGCTATTACGTCCAACAATAGCTATATGTGTAATTTGCTGTAAAACAAGAAAAAAGTAAACCATTAAAAAAAAAGTTTAAATTTTTCTGAGGTGCCCGGGTTGAAAACTGTGTTGTCCCAGTTGTGTATTGGACACGATGTGGGCTGCACGACCGCTCTCTGGGACCTCCTGTTGTGTTTATTTACAGCCCTGGTATCACCGCTAGGTACCAGGGCTATTATGTCACGCTGCCTACCTACCTGCTGCCACACTCACACTACTCCTCCATTCCTCCTGCTGCTGCTGCTGTCTGTCTGCTGTGTTTCCCACTGCCAGGGTACACAGATTTTACCTTCTGCTGCCACTCTGCCACCAGCTATTACGTCCAACAATAGCTATATGTGTAATTTGCTGTAAAAAAAAAAAGTAAACCATTAAAAAAAAAAAAAAAAAAGTTTACATTTTTCTGAGGTGCCCGGGTTGAAAACTGTGTTGTCCCAGTTGTGTATTGGACACGATGTGGGCTGCACGACCGCTGTCTGGGACCTCCTGTTGTGTTTATTTACAGCCCTGGTATTACCGCTAGGTACCAGGGCTATTATGTCACGCTGCCTACCTACCTGCTGCCACACTCACACTACTCCTTCATTCCTCCTGCTGCTGCTGCTGTCTGTCTGCTGTGTTTCCCACTGCCAGGGTATACAGATTTTACCTTCTGCTGCCACTCTGCCACCAGCTATTACGTCCAACAATAGCTATATGTGTAATTTGCTGTAAAAAAAAAAAAGTAAACCATTAAAAAAAAAAAAGTTTATTTACGGCCTGGTACCACCGCTAGGTACCACAGCCTATTATGTCTCGCTGCCTGCCTCATTGACTGCCTGCTGCCACACAATCATCCTCCTCCTGCTGCTGCTGCTGAATTTACCTCCTGCTGTCTGTGTGTTTCCACTGCCAGGGAGCACATACAATGGCGCTTCCACCATGCGCCACCAGCTATTTATTACGCTCCAAAATAGCTGCATTTCTTTAAAAAAACGAAACAAAGATATATACTTTTTAATACTTTGTGATATTATTTTTAGAGGTGTCCGGGTTGAAAACTGTGTTGTCCCAGTTGTGTATTGGACACAATGTGGGCTTCACGACCGCTGTCTGGAACCTCATGCTGTGTATTTACGGCCTGGTACCACCGCTAGGTACTACAGCCTATTATGTCTCGCTGCCTGCCTCATTGACTGCCTGCTGCCACACAATCATCCTCCTCCTGCTGCTGCTGCTGAATTTACCTCCTGCTGTCTGTGTGTTTCCACTGCCAGGGAGCACATACAATGGCGCTTCCAACATGCGCCACCAGCTATTTATTACGCTCAAAAATAGCTGCATTTCTTTATAAAAAAAAAAAAGAAGAAGACGATATAGAAGAAGAAGAAGATATAGAAAAAGAAGATGAAGAAGAAGAAGATGAAGAAGAAGAAGATGAAGAAGATGAAGAAGATGAAGAAGAAGAAGAAGAAGAAGATGAAGAAGATGAAGAAGAAGAAGAAGATATAGAAGAAGAAGAAGATATAGAAGAAGAAGAAGATATAGAAGAAGAAGAAGAAGAAGATATAGAAGAAGAAGATATAGAAGAAGAAGAAGAAGAAGAAGATATAGAAGAAGAAGAAGAAGAAGATATAGAAGAAGAAGAAGAAGATATAGAAGAAGAAGAAGAAGAAGAAGATATAGAAGAAGAAGAAGAAGTATACAGTACTGAACAGAATTTTGGACAAAACTTCTCTTTCCACATTTTTTTTTTTAAAGAAACATCCCCACATAATCACTTGCTGTTGTTACTTGGAAAAAAATATGTTTCTTGCATCATTCACCCCCAAAACAAGTGTTGGAAGCTATTTAAGGCCAATTCGAATAGTCAGCTCGAATAATGAGCTTGAATACCGACTCGAATAGTGAGCTCGAATTTCGAGATCGAATAGTAAAAAATATTCGACTCGAATATTCGACCGACCTCGAATAATTTACTATTCGAATTCTACCTAACTCGAATAATAAAAAGGAGTATCCGAGCATCCCTGCCATGTACGGCAGCGGATGTCCCCCCTCCCCCCTTAATCTTTTCTCCTGGGTCCTTTTCCTGGGTCCATTCTTATGGATCCCTCTAGCTATGCTTTGGCTCTACTCTCTACCTTGTATATGCATTGTAACTACTGTATGTATCTAATATATGTCTATGTATGCACTGTGTATATACTGTACCAATTCCGCGTACAACTTACATTGTACTTGGCAAAATAAAATTATTCTGATTCTGATTTGTAAATTATCAGTTTAACTTTTTATACCATTTTGAAGAGTTATAATTTCATTAAATATCATTTTTGTTTTAACGTTATTTGCAGCAGAGAAAGGGGGTTTTAGGGTTAGGCGTCAGGAAGGGGGTATTAGAGTTAGGCACTACCAGGGGTCTTAGGGTTAGGCACCACCATGCGGGTCTTATGGTTAAGCACCACCAGGGGGGTCTTATGGTTAGGCACCACCAAGGGGATCTTATGGTTAGGCACCACCAAGGGGGTCTTATGGTTAGGCACCACCAAGGGGGTCTTATGGTTAGGCACCATCAAGGGGGTCTTATGGTTAGGCACCACCAAGGGGGTCTTAGGGTTAGGCATTGGAGGGGTCTTAGGGTTAGGCACCACCAGGGGAGGGAGAGAAAAAAAATAAAAGGAACTAAAATGATACTGACCTGCTGATGTCAGAAGGAGGAAGATGCGTGCTTTGCCTTCACTTCTACGCATTGCTGGAGGGGAACATGATATGGTTCATCTCTTACACATATATCCACCACCTCTGCAGACCGCAGTTCCATGCAGAGCCGGGACAAGGTCCTCCAAGCCTGAGACACCAAAGCACGCCCCTCCATCCCTCCCAGCCCAGCCGTCACACACTGCTTGCTATCAGACTTAAAGGCTCTTCAGGGCCCCCAACACCTTAACCCATTCGCGTTCCGTCGTTTTCACGTGAGAAATGTTCACCTCCCATTCATTAGCCTATAACTTTATCACTATTTATCACGATGCACTGATCTATATCTTGTTTTTTCCGCCACCAATTCGGCTTTCTTTGGGGGTACATTTTGCTAAGAGCCACTTTACTGTAAATGCATTTTAACTGGAAGAATAAGAAAAAAATGGAAAAATTCATTATTTCTCAGTTTTCAGCCATTATAGTTTTAAAATAATACATGCCTCCATAATTAAAACTCACGTATTGTATTTGCCCATATGTCCCGGTTATTACACCGTTAAAATTATGTCCCTATCACAATGTATGGCGACAATATTTTATTTGGAAATAAAGGTGCATTTTTTCCATTTTGCATCTATCACTATTTACAAGTTTAAAATAAAAAAAATATAGAAATATTTCATCTTTACATTGACATTTAAAAAGGTTTGACCCTTAGGTAAATATTTACATGTTTGTTTTTTTTATTGTAATGGTTTTTTTTTTGTTATAGTAAACATTCTATTTGGGTAGTTTTGGGAGGGTGGGAGGTAAACAATAGATTTATAATGTAAATGTGTGTTAATTTTTTTTTTCAGGTGTAGTATTACTTTTCAGCCACAAGATGGCGGCCATGAGTTTGTTTATATGACGTCACTCTAAGCGTAGCACACCCTTACAGTGACGCATCGGGAAGGAGACAGCCAGAAAAAGCACAGCTTCCGAGAGAAGCTGTCGCTTTTTCAGCGGGGGAGAGGAATCAGTGATCGGGCTCCATAGCCCGATACATTGATTCCGTGGCTACCGAATCCGCGGCCGGGAGTGCGCGTGCAAGCGCACGATCGGCCGCAGGAGCGCGCGGTAGTGCGCATGGTTCCTGGACGTAGAAACTACGTCCAGGAACCAAAATAGTTTAATCTCTAGTTATCAGGCTTGCAGTTACTGCTACGTATCCCCTTTTCTTATTTCTCTCTACTTCAAACTCAATAGGGGAAGGATAGCTGAGTGATTTGTGCGATCCCTCCTACACTGCGCACTGAGGCTGGAGCCTCTCTCGTCTCTGCCTCGGCCCGGCCCTGGTTCCGTTGTAATCTACTGTACACGCCATTACACAGAGCTCTGACCATCCATGCTAAACATGCTGCTCACCAATTATGCATTGCTTCACATAGGACTGGGCCTTCTCAGCTCTCTCCCCACTGCTCTCTTACATGGTTTGCACTAGTGCGCACAGACGCCTGGAGGCCTAGTGTCACTGCAGCTATTCTGTGTATATATTACTGCAGGGCCAGTTCCAGTGACATAGCTAAGGAGCTACAGGTCCTGGTGCAAGTTTACACTGCGACCCCCTAAGCACTCTATACATAACAATTGATACAGCGCACCAAAACCTGACAAGGGCAGCCACAGTGTCAGAGGTGCAAGAAGGGGATGGGGAACAGCTTGTTAATGATTACCACTATTTATAGCATCTATAGAAGTGATTATTACTAGCCTAGGACCAATAAAGAGATAATACTGTTTTGGGGCTGGGCTCAATGGGGCCCCTCTGACCCAAGGGCCCCAATGCGGTTGCAACCTCTCCAACCCCTATTGCTATGCCTCTGGCCGGTTCTCTCATGAAGCAAGGTGAAACATTCGCATCAGGAGCAGAGGTTACAGGGGCAGCATGTTTGTTCTGTGTTTATGCAGTCAGAGTACATAGCTCCCAACTGTCCCTTTTTTTTTGGAGGATTAGTTCCTCTTTGGGGAAAAATCCCTGTATCCCTGTTTCTTCCTCATTTGTCCCTCTTTCAGGACTGATGTACAGATCTGTCTAAATATAAGTATTTTTCTACTGAAAAAATGTGTTTAATTGACTCTAAACTTTACTCCCATCCTTTAAATTGATACATTTCTTATTGCCAAATGTTAATGGGGGAATTAAGGAAACCTAATGATGATATAAAGGACTGGTGTGGTATGAATTATAAAACAACATCTTTTTTTATGGATTCTTTGAGATATGCGTGACTAGGGATGGGCAGGGGTGTGTCTGGAGGTGTGACAGGGGCGTATCTTAAAGGGAACCTGAAGCAAGTAAAATTATTTAAAATAAACACATGAAGTAGCTGCAAATGAATATTACATACTTACCTCACCGTCAATTCCTCTCAGAAGCTCACCATTTTCTTCTTACAGTGATCCCTTCCAGTTCTGAAAATATTTTGTCAGAACTGAAATATACCAGTTGCTGGATCTGCTGTCAGTTACAACTGAATGTGCAAGGTAATGTCCATGTTTCCCTATGGCTCAAGTGGGTGATATTACAGTTTAACAGTGTGCTGACCAGTGACCAGGAAGCTGTTATGGGGTAATGACCATTTTTAAAATGGAAGATGGAGAATTCCATTGATCACAGTAGACAAATGGGACGCAGCAGAGGAGAAAGAGATTGAGGAGTAGACTACACAAGAGGTAAGCATGACCTGTGTATGGTTATTTTCAGTTCAGGTTCTCTTTAAGGTGTCCCTCTTTCTTATCTCAGCAAGTCGGGAGGAATGTAATAATAATAATATTCCTAACATTTGTATAGCGCTTTTCTCCTGAAAGCGCTCAAGAGCTGCAGCCGCTGGGACGCGCTCAAGAGGCCACCCTGAAGTGTTAGGGAGTCTTGCCTTGAACTCCTTACTGAATAGGTACTGATGGGCGGACATACGGCCGTGCAGGCCGTGCCACCGCACGAGGGCCCCTGAAGTTCTTTTGCTTCAGGGGCCCATTAAGTATTGCTGGTTATTTTTTAATTTTTTTTTTTTTTTATTATTATTATTTTCCCTTTGGGGCCCCGACTCCTATCCCCCCCCTCACGTCAGGGCCCCTCTCATGCGGTGGAAGAGTGGCAGATCTAGGAAGTCTCCGGCGTTCCAGCAGGCGCTAGAGGTTCAGCCGCCTGGTGGTCTACACTGTCTCCTCTCCTCTGTATGTCGCTCGCACTAAACCAGGAAGTAACGAGCGACATACAGAGGAGAGGAGACAGCGTAGACCAGGCGGCTGAACCTCTAGCGCCAGCTGGAACCGCCGGAGACTTCCTAGATCTGCCGCTCTTCCGCTGCACGTACCGGGAGGGGGGCCCCCCGAGGTGAGGGAGGGAGGATTGGAGTTGGTCCCCCCCACCCCCACCAGGCTAGCTACCTATTAGCCCAACGGCTACCCACCCACCCGGCTACCTAAACCACCCACCCACCCACCAGGCTAATTGCCTACTCACCCGGCTACATACCTTCCTACCCACCCGGCTACCTACCTACCCACCCACCCACCAGGCTACCTACCTACCCACCAGGCTACCTACCCACCCACCCACCAGGCTACCTACCTACCCACCCGGCTACCTACCTACCCACCCACCAGGCGACCTACCTACCTACTCACCAGGCTACCTACCCACCCGGCTACCTACCTATCTACCTACCCTCCTGGCTACCTACCTACCCACTAGGCTACCTACCTACCAACCCACCCACCAGGCTACCTACCTACACACCTACCCGGCTACCTACCTACCCACCCACCAGGCTACCTACCTACCCACCCACCTACCAGGCTACCTACCTGATACCCACCAACTCACCCATGGGAGCTGTGCGCCGGATGGAGGCTGGGACAGGAGGTCTGCTGCTGCAGGTGAGTACATTTTTTTTTGTTTTGTTTATATTAGCAGGTGTGATTTCTGGGTAGGTCTGCCACATGGTTGCATGTATTTTCTGGGCAAATCTCCCGACATGATTGCACATATTCTCTGGTCAAATCTGCCGACATGATTGCATGTATTTTCTGGTCAAATCTGCCGACATGATTGCACGTATTTTTCTGGTCAAATTTGCCGACATGATTGCATGTATTTTCTGGGCAAATCTGCCGGCATGATTGAACGTATGTTCTGGGCAAATCTGCCGACATGATTGAACGTATTTTCTAGGCAAATCTGCTCACATTATGTGTATTTTCTTGAGAAAACCTGCACAATTATGGGAATTTTCTGGGGAAAGGGTCACCAAAACTTGGGCCCTCTGTCTTTGCGTTGCACTTTTAAAGGGAACCTGAGGTGAGAATAATATTGAGGCTGCCATATTTATCTCCTTTTAAGCAATACCAGTTGCCTGGCTGCTGTGCTGATCCTCTGCCTCTTATTCTTTCAACCATAGACCCTGAACAAGCATGCAGCAAGTCAGGGGTTTCTGACAATATTGTCAGAACTGAGAAGATTAGCTGTATGCTTGTTTCTGGTGTAATTCAGTTTATTACTGCAGCCAAATAGATCAGCAGGGCTGCCAGGCAACTGGTATTGTTTAAAAAGAAAAAAAAATGGCAGCCTCCATATCACTCTCACCCCGGGTTCACTTTAAATTACAGTTAGCTCCGCCCTCATCTGGCCATTGCCATGCCCATTTTTTGCTGCAGGTTGTAGCCACACCCAGAGCGTGCCGCAGGTTGTAGCCACACCCATGGAGGCCCGCAATTCAAATTTTGCCAGAGGGCCCGCTGCTGGCTGTGTCCGCCACTGGGTACAAATCCTGGTCTCCCATGTCAAAGGCAGAGCCCTTAACCAGTACACTATCCAGCCATTGCTAATACCCTTTTTTTACTTTGCTAACTTAGAAAACGGAAAGAGTTGTTTTCTTGCTCATCCACTCGCAGTGTGCACGGCGTGAGATTTTCAACCTTCATCAAATTCCTATTGTGAATTTAGAGCTGGCTGCAACCCCCCTCCCCCCCTTAGCTACCGCCCCCTCTGACGATGTCCAATCAGAGCCAAAGAACATTTATTTTTTGACTGCACTCAGAAGATGTACAGTGTGCTGCAGTGTTTCCTTTACCTCGCATTTATTTCTAAATTGGCGTCAAAAAACAAAACACAGTGGCTGCCGGATAGTAAATATTTCCATTTACTGTCTGCAAAACCATAAGAATCTCAGAGATAATTTAATTGTAACTTAAACGTGCTGCTGATGTTAATGTATAGAGAGGATCAGTCTCCTTACAACAAGCTCTGTGTATTTTAGTTGGCAGGACCATCACATGTCGCTTCTCTGCTGCTGCCACCAGTGGGGTGTACATTGGTGGCATCTGGTATTACCGATGGTAGAACATCGGTCATTTTACCGATAGTTTACTTTCACCTTAAATAACCAGCTTCTCACGCTATTCCCAAGGCCAGATTTATACTCTTTGTGCCCCTAGGTCAAGTTTGTTGTCACTCCCTTTTCTTGTGCAGCAGCGTTCCTCTAATTGCATGTGCAGCCCCCTCTTCCATGTGCTTCCATATACAACAGCCCCTCTTTCATGAACAGCTCCCTTGAGCATCAGTTCCCCTTTTTCATCTGTTGCTCCTCATTTTTCAGCCTCCTTTTTTCATATGTAACAACCCCTCTTTCATGCCTAGGAGCCCCCTCGGGCTGCAGCCGCCCAAGGCCTGGGCCTTTGTGGCCTTGCAGGAAATCCGGCCTTGGCTATTCCCCTATCCCCCGATTTCAAACAATAATTTCCTCCCTATGAATCTAAAACTAACTTACCGCAAACTACACAAATTATAGCAAAACCCCAGACGCCCAATAACTTACCCCTGCTGCTGCTCTGCTGTGTCTCCCTCTGCTGTGTCCTCCTCGGCTGTCCCCCCCCTCCTTGGCTGTGTCCCCCCTCCTCAGCTGTGGGCTCCTCGGCTGTGTCCTCCTCTGCTGTGTCCCCCTCGGCTGTGTCCTCCTCTGCTGTGTCCCCCTCTGCTGTGCCCCCCTCTGCTGTGTCCCCCTCAGCTATGTCCCCCTCAGCTGTGTCCTCCTCAGCTGAGTCCTCCTCTGCTGTGTCCTCCTCTGCTGTGTCCCCCTGTGCTGTGTCCTCCTCTGCTGTGTCCCCCTCTGCTGTGTCCTCCTCTGCTGTGTCCCCCTGTGCTGTGTCCTCCTCTGCTGTGCCCCCCTCTGCTGTTTTCTCCTCTGCTGTGTCCCCCTCAGCTGTGTCCCCCTTAGCTGTGTCCTCCTCTGCTTTGTCCCCTTGTGCTGTGTCCTCCTCTGCTGTGTCCTCCTCAGCTGTGTCCCCTTCAGCTGTTTCCTCTTCTGCTGTGTCACCCTCTGCTGTGTCCCCCTCTGCAGTGTCCTCCTCTGCTGTGTCCTCCTCGGCTGTATCCTCCTCGGCTGTGTCCCCCTCTGCTGTGTCCCCTTCTGCTGTGTCCTCCGCGGCTGTGTTCTTCTCTGCTGTGTCCTCCGATATTAGTGGCGTTTGGCTATACTATAGCCGAGCGCAAACCTCAACTTGCAGCACCAAAATGAACCTCCTGGCATTTGGCTATGTGCCCATTTCTGCTAAACTACCGCAGCCGAGCACACCCATTTCCACTACACCGCCACTGCACCATTCTACGGAGCCAGCACCCTAATTATACACTGGGTGCTGCTATAACCACAACTGACTGACTGCATTGAGTGGCTGGATAGTGTACTGTTGAAGGGCTCTACCTCGAATCTCGGCTCTTCCTGTTCAGTAAGCCAGTACCTATTCAGTAGGAGGCCTTGGCAAGACTCCCTAACACTGCTACTGCCTATAGAGTGCTTCCTAGTGGTTGCAGCCCTGGCGCTTTGAGTCAACCAGGAGAAAAGTGTGAAATAAATGTTCTGGTCTGGGTTCTGTGTCTGTGCGACGCCCTAAATTACCAAGTAGTTATTAGGCATACAAATTCCCTGCTTCGGCTGTGGGCCAAAGCGCATGTTTCACATTGGGCCCCCTCACTCTATGCATAACAATTCATATGCCGCACCAAAACATGCCAGGGACATCCTCAGTGTCAGAGAGGTGTAAGCAGGGGAGGGGACATCCTCAGTGTCAGAAAGATATAAGAAGGGGAGGAGACAGCCGCAGTGTCAGAGAGGTGTAAGCAGGGGAGGGGACATCCTCAGTGTCAGAAAGATATAGGAAGGGGAGGAGACAGCCTCAGTGTCAGAGAGGTGTAAGAAGCCGAGGGGACATCCTCAGTGTCAGAGAGATATAAGAAGGTAAGGAGACAGCCACAGTGTCATTCAGGTGTAAGCAGGGGACAGCTGCATTGTTAGAGAGGTGTAAGTAAGGGAGGGGACAGCCACAGCAGGGCTGGGTCAAAAGCAGAGGCAAGAGAGACTCCGGCCTCAGTGTGCAGTGTAGGAGAGGGCACACAACTCACTCAGCTATCATTTCCCTGCTGTGTTTGAAGCAGCAAGAAATAAAAAAGGGGATACATGGCAGTGACTGCATGCCAGATAACTAGAGATTAAGGTGGGGGTGCTGGGCGTCTCTTAATCTAATAGCAATCAGTGTGTGCCGGCTGGGGTGGGAGGGATGGAGGGGCCCACTTTGGTGTTTCAGCCTTGAGTGCTGGAGGAGCTTGTCCCAGCGCTGAGCTACAGTGTCAGAGAGGTGCAAGCAGGGGAGGAGACAACTGCAGTGTCAGAGAGGTGTAAGCAGGGGAGGGGGCTGCCTCAGTGTCAGAGAGTTGTAAGCCCACAAGCCATCATTAAAGAGGCACTGTAGTGACATATAATAGATTGCAATAAATTATTCAGGACATCCAGGTTAAAATGGTCATTTTCCTGGTTTCAGCATTAACCTCCCTAGCGGTATGGACAGAAATGTCAGTTCAAAAAAAACATGCTGTGAACAGTGTAAACATGCATACACATCAATACTCTCCTGCACTGTATACTAGACCCTTGCTTGACACATTTTGGCA
Organism: Hyperolius riggenbachi; assembly: GCF_040937935.1. NCBI lineage: Eukaryota > Metazoa > Chordata > Amphibia > Anura > Hyperoliidae > Hyperolius > Hyperolius riggenbachi. The sequence continues at coordinate 61,222,240 of NC_090656.1, read as the reverse complement.
AGTTACAGAGAAAAAAAAGTTGTAAAAATAAATTTTATCACTGTTTGCACAGAAATCCTGGGGAAATTGAACGCTGGGGAGGTTAAAAAACACTTCCTATATCTATAAACTTAATGTTGCACCGCCCTCCCAGTGATGCCTAGGCTTATTAGCTATGCGGAATTCTCTTCCCAGAGCATTCTGGGAGACCAGGCATTGTTTTCACTGGCTTAGTAAACAAACATTTTTAAGAGCTGCACCTGACAGGATTAAAGATGTTGCTACCTGTTATATGTTACATTTCAGAATGTAAATCAGGATGAAGAAAGATTTGACAATGGGCAAACATTGAGTATTTAATTTATAAGTGAATATTGTAAAACACTCTCAAAAAGGGGTTTGCTATTATCTGTTTATTTTGTGTGTGTTTTGAGAGTTGTTTGGAAGTGAGTGACACCATCATTTGGCTTTGCCTCAGCTGCAGTAGTTGGGTGGAGCTGCGAGTTCTGGTGAGGTATCTCCTTGCTGGAATCCATTGGCAATGTAACGAGCTTGCCAAGGTACCACCCAAAATAAAAATGTCAGCTTTGGGTGGAATTATGTTTTACAGGTGGAGATTTTCTGTAACAAGGTAAGTTCTCCAGAATTCCCCTAGTGGCTCATAGACACCAGCGCTACAAGGCTAATCTCCCAGCATGGTATCTGCTTTTCATCAGCTGCGCTGCAATGCGCAGATCTGACCTCCCATAATCCTCTGGGCCTGTTTAGCCTTGGTGCTGTTGTTGTGCAATCTGTTTGCTGTTGCCCATGTAAGGCAGATCGTGTTGAGCCTTCAAGTTGGACTCAATTTGTCGTCATGAAAACCTTTTTAATAAATTCCACGGCTGACACGGTGTCTGTACAATATGCCAGAGGGTTAGCACATAACGCCTACTGCTTAATTCGTACTTGGCCCCCGTGATCCAGCACTGCTGGAATTCTTGGCCCGCTTCCTGGAGCTGCTGCTGCTCACGTTGGAAAGAATAAGCAGTCTTGGTGGGAGAGGTTGAGCTCTTCCAGGGAACGTTTCCACAAAGGTATTGTTCTACTCAGCATTTAGGTACATCGCCAGCCACGGACAATGGGTGGGACTTCTTTCCATCCACTCTGCCCGGCATCAGTCATCGGAGAATTCGCTTTAAGGGCCATCACTAGCTGCAAGTGTTTTCCTGGAACTCTGTCGGCACTCAGTGGCAGAGCTTGTTTTATCTCAGGAGATGCCTTTATTACCTGATAGCAAGCCCATTCCTGGGGATTTCCTCTTACCCATGCTCTCAGGGTTTCCTCTAGGTACTCTGGTTTCCTCTCAAAAAAGTACAAGTTGAGTGATTCCCCCTAGATTGGACTTTGAGAGGCCCTGTAGTGACATATACCAGAATGTAGTATATTATTCAGGATACCCAATTTTACAGTAATCCTCCTGAAACACTTCCTGCAGCTATTTATTGCTGCATATTGGTATTTAACCCCGCCCTCCCAGTGATGTGTAACCTAGGCTATGATGTCATGAAGCCTTCTCCTCCCAGAGCACTCTGAGAGATCAGGGCCTTTTTGCAATTAACTGTTTAACTTTGAGTTTTCTCCTATGTTATATTTTACACCTTTTCAATAAAATGACGTTTAAACCACCAGCAAGCAAGGAAATACTCAATGATATTTAAAGGGAACCTTAACTGAACGGGGGGTAAAGAGTTTTACTTACCTGGGGCTATTACCAGCCCCCTGCAGCAGTCCTGTGCCCTCGGCACCGCTCTGGAATCCTCTGGTCCCCCGCTGTCACTTAGTTTTGTTTTTGACGACTCACCAGTCGCCGGCCGCCGTGCGTATTATTGGACGCATTCACCAATGCAAATAGCCCTATTGCGGACCGCAACGCGTACAAAAATACGCGTTGCCGCATCCCGCACGCGTAGATATGCGGCAACGCGTATTTTTGTACGCGTTGCGGTCCGCAATAGCGCTATTTGCATTGGTGAATGCGTCCAATAATACGCATGGCGGCTGCCGACTGGTGAGTCGTCAAAAACGAAACTAAGTGACAGCGGGGGACCAGAGGATTCCAGAGCGGCGCCGAGGGCACAGGACTGCTGCAGGGGGCTGGTAATAGCCCCAGGTAAGTAAAACTCTTTACCCCCCGTTCAGTTAAGGTTCCCTTTAAGGTACCTTGTCACCTACTTTTTAGTACTTTTTCAAGTGCAGAGTGACAAGACAAGACAAATAACATTTATATTGCGCTTTTCTCCTTGCGGACTCAAAGCGCTAGAGCAGAGCAGCAGCCACTAGGGCGCGCTCTATTGGCAGTAGCAGTGTAAGGGAGACTTGCCAAAGGTCTCCTACTGAATTAGTGCTGGCTTACTGAACAGGCAGAGCCGAGATTCGAACCCTGGTCTCCTGTGTCAGAGGCAGAGCCCTTAACCATTACACCATCAGCCAACTGATGCTGAAAAGCTGTTTTTAAAAAGTTGAAAAAGGATCTCCTAGGAGAAAACTCAGGGGAAAAAGTTAATTGCATATTAATTGTACCTTTTCATCCACTTTTTGATACTTTTTCAATTACAAAGTGCTGAAAAGTTATTTTAAACAGAAGATGAAAAATACTCTCCTAGAAGAAAAAGTTAATTGCATGAGGGCCCAGGGCTCTTATTCAATTAACTTTTGTACTAAGTTCTCTCCTAGGAGATCTTTTTTCATCTTCTGCTTAAAATAGATTTTTAGCACTCTGCAACAGTATTGCTCATCCGGATCCGGGTACCCGGGTTTTATGCTATCCGGGTCGGATCCAGATCCAGATACCTGGGCCAATATCTGGATAGCTCTATGCGGGTATCTGGCTGCATAATCCGGATATCCGACGGATATCCGGATCTGGGTACTGTAACAAGGGAGATGATGTAATTGAGCCAATCAGAGGGCTCCAGCCAATCAGAGGGCTCCCAGCAGAAGCCCTAGCAACCAATCACAGAGGGGAACTCTGCCCAGCCCCACCTGACCTCATTGAGCCAATCAGAGGCCTCCCAGCCTAAAGCTGAGTACACACGTACGATAACGATCGTTCGAAAATGAACGATAACGACAATCGGACCGATAATCGTGCATTCCAAATTTTCCAACGATCGTTTTTTTGGACGATAACGACCGTTATCGTTCAATCCGACCGATCCAACCCGGCGGATTTTTTCGAAAGATAATCGTTCAATCGTTGCAGTGTGTACAAAGATCGTCCGATAATGATTATCTGTGGAGTAGTACGCATGTTCTTATTGCCTGTCATAACGTCACTTCCGTTTGCGCACGCATTTTTTTATCGTTCGTCGTTCAGTACTTTATACTTATATCGTTCACGTGTGTACACAATCGTTCATTACGAACGATCTTTTTGGTCTAATTTGAATATCGTGTAAACGTCACGAATCGTTCGTAACGAACGATCTTTATCAGACGTGTATACGAACCTTAAGCCCTGGCACCCAATCACAGAAGGGAACCCTGGCCAGCCCCCCTGTGTAATAAGGAGGGCTGGCATGATGAGACAGATCGTCCTTGCTTGTGTGGCTGACTGGCTGGTCACTGACAGACTTGCTCCAGTGCTGTTGGCTTAGCAAGTGCTGCCTGTATACAGTGATAAGCCTAAAGCTTTGAGTGCTAAACACCTTCACTACACTATTGTTCTATTGTTTTTTTTAGCTAGCTAGTGTAATTGTTTGATTTCATTCACTAAAGTTAGGTCCTGTCTGTGTCTGTGTGTGCTGTGCAGGCCAGCAGGATGGTATAGGTTAGGGAATAGGATTACTGTGTTATTGTATTGTATTATATAGTTAGTTAGTACCAGGGCTGTGGAGTCGGTCCAAAAATCCACCGACTCCGACTCCTCAGTTTAAGATTCCACCGACTCCGACTCCTCGACTCCGACTCCTCTAATTTGCATATTACAATTTTGTTGATTAAAAGTATGTAACATGAAATTCGTCTCTTAACTGCCAACGCTTAGGAATTTTACAAGACAACTGAAGTGAGAAGGATATGTAGACTACTATATTTATTCCCTTTAGACTAAAACTAGTCCTTGGTAAGAGTACTTGTAAAAGGTACAAACCGGAACAAAGAACATCTATCAGGCCCCAGGCAATGTAAGTGTGGGTACATGTAAGAATGATGTGCAGGTACTCTGCAGGGGAATGAGGAGATTCTTCCTCTATTACACATTCTTCATGCACAATGTGAACAAGGTTTATGGGTGACAGACAACACCTCTGTGTTCAATGTGCACACATTCTCAGTGGATTCCCTGCAGCTCTGTGGGGAGTGCATATGTAGAGTATAGTACTACTGTGTAACAAAGTAAACCTGAGACAGATGAAATTAAAGTTTTATACATACCTGGGGCTTCCTCCAGCCGCCTTCAGGATAATCAGTCCCTCGTTGTCCTCCTCCACCACCTGGATCTTCTGCTATGAGTCCAGGTACTTGAGCCAGTCGGGCGTAGTGCGCATGCAGACACTCCGCCGCCAGGAGCATACTACACCTGTGCAGCACTATTGCGCAGGTGCAGAATGTTCCTGGCTGTGGAAGTGGCATGCGGCTGGGCAGCGCTGACTGGCTGAATTACCAGGACTCATAGCAGAAGATTTTGTTGATTAAAAGTATGTAACATGAAATTCGTCTCTTAACTGCCAACGCTTAGGAATTTTACAAGACAACTGAAGTGAGAAGGATATGTAGACTACTATATTTATTCCCTTTAGACTAAAACTAGTCCTTGGTAAGAGTACTTGTAAAAGGTACAAACCGGAACAAAGAACATCTATCAGGCCCCAGGCAATGTAAGTGTGGGTACATGTAAGAATGATGTGCAGGTACTCTGCAGGGGAATGAGGAGATTCTTCCTCTATTACACATTCTTCATGCACAATCTGAACAAGGTTTATGGGTGACAGACAACACCTCTGTGTTCAATGTGCACAGCATTCTCAGTGGATTCCCTGCAGCTCTGTGGGGAGTGCATATGTAGAGTATAGTACTACTGTGTAACAAAGTAAACCTGAGACAGATGAAATTAAAGTTTTATACATACCTGGGGCTTCCTCCAGCCGCCTTCAGGATAATCAGTCCCTCGTTGTCCTCCTCCACCACCTGGATCTTCTGCTATGAGTCCAGGTACTTGAGCCAGTCGGGCGTAGTGCGCATGCAGACACTCCGCCGCCAGGAGCATACTACACCTGTGCAGCACTATTGCGCAGGTGCAGAATGTTCCTGGCTGTGGAAGTGGCATGCGGCTGGGCAGCGCTGACTGGCTGAATTACCAGGACTCATAGCAGAAGATCCGGGTGGTGGAGGACAGCGAGGCACTGATTAGCCTGAAGGGGGATGGAGGAAGCCCGAGGTATTTATAAAACTTTACTTTTCATCCGTCTCAGGTACCCTTTAATTTGTAGTCACCAAACCAAATTTTAACAACATATCAAATTATTTGATTTCATCAGCAAAGAGAGTGCATACATTTGCATAAATCAGCATCAGTGCAGAATTATTTCCATCTCATTGACCATCTCTATTAGTGACACAGCTACACATCAGGCTTTATGCTTACAGCATAGATGTTATTTAGTATATATAAGAGATTCCTGTGTACACATCATATATACAGTCACAATCAGATATGTATATCTGACCTTAAAAATACGGGGACTGCTTTATTGAAGCAGCACAAGTAACTAATTTTGATTGGTTTATTTCATTTTTGTGGACTAAGCACAGCTATTACTGTATATATACTGTATATATACATTATTTTTAATGACTATTATCTGAGAAATAGAACATTTTATCATATTTTTTATTTTAATTACAGTTACAAATTCATTAGGAGTCGGAGTCGGAGTCGGTGCATTTTTTCCCGACTCCGACTCTGACTCCAGGCACCCAAAATTGCCCGACTCCACGACTCCGACTCCACAGCCCTGGTTAGTACTGCAGTTAGTTGTTGGAGAGAGTAGTACTGTGTTAGCTTACTACAGATTACTGCAGTGCTGCTGTGCTGAGCATTGTCAGTGTGACAGTTAGACAGATAGTGTGCACTGTCTGTCCTCTACTCTGCGGTCTGTCACTCCGTGCTGATTTGATTTAAAGTCCAACCCCGATTTCATGAAAGTAAAAGTACCCCACCTCATCTGGTGACATCATCACGTATAAGTTGTACTATGTCTGCTGGCACCGCCAGCCGAGGGAGGGGCAGCAAGGGCAAGAGGACAGGGAGCAACATTACGGCCACCCTCAGAAGGTCTGTCGTGTCAGTGTCGACCCCAGCGGGCAGCCTACCCTCAGTCAGCGAGCTTTTCGCTCCAGGCGCCACGATTGAACTCAGGGCTGTTAGCCGCCAGGAGTTTGAGTAGGATGTTCTGGATTTTGAGGAGGGGGAGTATGATGTTGATGATGGGATGAAGGACCGAGACTACCATCCACAGGATGGGGATGTCAGCTCTGACTCTGAGGAGGAGGATGCATAGGTGGGTTTGGCACAGAGGATCAGCATTGCAGACAGTGGCCGTAGAATGCGGGACCCACCACATCCTTCTGCCACTACCACCAGCCGCACCCCCCAACCGCCACAGGGAGAAAAGCCGCAGCATCCCATTCAGGCCGCAGGGGAATCTTCACCTCCCCAATCTCCCCAAATTTTTTACTCTGCCCTCATTGGACAGCAAGTTTGCCATATGCAATGTGTGCAAACTACAGATGAGCAGAGGTTGTGACCCCTACAAGTATGGCATCTCCAGCTTCATCACCCATCTGGCCAAAAAACATGTTGTTGAGCATGAGGAGTTCAAGAGGCTGAAGCAAGCTGGCGCTGGCTCCCACCACCACGGTGCCACAGGCCACTGCTGCTGATTCCGCCAACCATATTCAACCCAAAACACAATTGCGGTGTCATTTTTTGGAGGTGTCTGGGCTGAAAACTGTCATGTCCCAGTTGTGCGATTGGACTTTGGACACAATGGGCTTGATTCACAAAGCGGTGCTAACCTACTTAGCACGTCTAAAGTCTTTAGACGCGCTAACCAGGGTGCTAAGTAGGTTAGCACCGGATTTCTCAATCAGATCGTGCGTTAACAAAGTTTTACGCGCGCTAAGTCCCATAGGCTTTAATGGGCACTTCGCGCGGTGCGCCCTGTGCTCTGTGCAGTACGTTTTACGCGCATAAAGTTTTGCGCGCGTAAAGTTTTATGCGCGAAAAGCTTGTTTAGACGTGCTAAGGAAGTTTTCACAGGCGTGCTAACAGTTAGCACCGCTTTGTGAATCAAGCCCAATGTTGTCGCTGTCTGGAACCTAGTCCTAATGTTAATTTACAGCTTTTTTTTTTTTTCATTTTATGTCCACCAAATAATAAATGTTTCCCTTTAAAAAAAACATGATGCTACATGCATCATTTACCCTAAAACCCCTTTTTAAAGCTATTTAAAAGGCACTTCCGTTTTTTTCTATCCAGATACCCGAATAGGTCGGGTACCCGCGGGTAATTTGGTTGGATACCCGAATTCACTCAGGTATCAGCAAGGTTGGATCCGGGTACCTGAATCGGATCCAGATATCTGGGTACCCGGATCCGGGCGGGTATTAAAAAGTACTACCCAAGCAACCCTGCTCTGCAACTTAAAGTCAATGGGAATCGTCAGTAAAAAAAAAAAAAAAAGCCAGATACTAACCTGAGGACAGTGAAGGTTTTGGTTCCTTAATAGCCTTCCCTCTCCTCTCCCGTTGCCCGTTCCAGCGCAGGATCCTCCGTAGAAGCATTCAACCAATTTGGTCAAATGTTCCTGTCTCCGCTGCCGAAGGGAGGCTTCGGAAGCCTGAGTGCTCCTGAAGGCAGGTCGCTCCAGACAGCGCAAGCTCTCTCGCGCACTCGCACATGCTCAGTATGGAGCCGTCTGTCTTCGGGAGGACTCGGCTCCTGAAAACTTTCGAAGATCTACATGGTGGGGAATTCAATCGGGGGAAACTAGCGATGCACCGAGGGCACCGAGAGAGGAGAGGGAAGGCTCATTAGAACCCAGAGCCTACCATCTCCTTAGGTAAGTATCTGGCTTTTTTTATTATTATTACAATTCTCAATTACTTTAAATAGTACAAAAAGTAAGTGAAAAGTACTGTCAAAATTATTATGAGTATTTTCTTGCTTTCTGGTGGCTTAAAAGTCATTTTATTGATTACATTTGAAAATATCACTTAGGAGAAAACTCAGGGCCCATATGCAATTCACCTTTTCTCCTGAGTTTTCTCCCAGGTGATATTTTCACAACTTGTCAATAAAATGCCCTTTGAACCATAAGCAAAGAAGAAAATACTCAACGTAATAGTAATACTCTTTTTTTACATACTTTTAGTTACTTTTTTAATTGCAAATTGCTGAAAAGTTATTTTAAAGAGAAGATGAAAAATAATCTCCTAGGAGAAAAAGTGAATTGCATATGGGCCACACAACAAGCAAATATTCCACAGTAACGCACCTTGACAGCAGTAAAGATGTTGCCACCTGTTACAACATTTTAAATGAAGAAAGATGTTATAATGGGGCAAACACTGACTAAATAATGTATAAATACATACTATAAAAAGTAGTTTTATTCATTCAGTAATAAAAAAAATATGAGATAAACAATTGTATTTATCTCATATTTCTAATTGTTTAGTTTAATTTTATGATTAAATCTACTTTTTAAGTTTTTAATGTTTCATTGTCTCTGCTCAATGACACGGTCTTTGAAGTATGCCAGTTAAAATCTATGAACTATTGACCTTTTTTATCTATCCCCTGCTCTCAGAAGCTTCTCTGTGAGGAAAGAAGTTTACAGCTGTAATCTACTATTAGTAAGGGTTACACTATAGTCCCAAAGAGGTCCCAACTGGGGAGGAACTGTCACTTTAATACCTGAATGTTAACTCTTTCAGGCAGACAAAGAAAAAAAGGAACACTGCCTATTTATTTGCACTTGGTGTGCACTTGGCACTGCACAAACACATCTATTTTATCAGTTTATTTTCACCTCGATATTCCTTTGAGGCAGGTTGTGCACCTAATAATTGCGGCACCGCATCGCAGAAATCAGCCTTCATATGACCTTGTCACCCCTCCCCCCCTGATGTACTCCCTGCAGGGCAGGAATGCACGCGTCACACTACTCTTCCGTTGTGCACACTTAATGTATTGCACATTGATGCATTGCATATTGACAGAGTAATGTGGTGTGATGCAGCATGCAAAGGGCCTGTAGGACATCCAAGGTCAATAAAGATTATACATCTTTACCTACCTGGGGCTCCTTCCAGCCCCTAGAAGTTTGTGCGGTCCTGTAATGCATTGCGGAGACACCGCCGCACGGTCTGACAGCGAGGCGGCTGGTTCCGCATTCAGACCGGCGGTTTCTCCACAGCAGCATGCGTCTGGTTTGTCTGAGCCTAGTAGTGCACACAGATGGAGAGCTACGCACGCGCGCGTGCTAACAGGAAGGCCCTTTATGCCAGTAGAAGAGGGATCAGCTGATCAGGACGATCAGCTGATCCCAGCGCAGTAGGTGATTGGCTGAATGGGACTGGGCGGTGCTGAGGAGCGCTCTGCTATATATACATCTTGCCTGTCAGTTGCTGGTTGTCTGCCGTTGCGAATGCTTATGTGTTAGCACTCAGACCATAGTCAGATCCCATAGCGTGTTAGAACCAGGTGGACCTGGGAATTCACACTTAGCCAGTTTACTGTGTTATTACTGTGTTATACTTTAGACCAGTTCCAGGGTGTTGAGACCACGGACCTCACACTCAAGCTTAGGGATACTGTGTTATTACTGTGTTATACTTTAGACCAGTTCCAGGGTGTTGAGACCACGGACCTCACACCCAAGCTTAGGGATACTGTGTTATTACTGTGTTATACTTTAGACCAGTTCCAGGGTGTTGAGACCACGGACCTCACACCCAAGATTAGAGATACTGTGTCATTGCTGTGTTATTCTTTAGACCAGTTCCTGGGTGTTGAGACCACGGACCTCACACTCTAGACTAGGCTTCTGTTTGATATCTGTTATGACCTATTGCTCTCTTGACTCTTCTCCTGATCTCTGATTCGGTACCTACGCATATCTGATTACCTGTTGCCAACCCTGCCTGTCCCTGGTTACCGAATCAGCCTTCTGTTTCTGTACCTTATCTGCTCATGTGTTGCCGACTCGGCCTGGCCGACCCTTCTACCTGTGTCACCCCCCCCCCCCCCGGTGGGGTGTCCAGTAGCTGCAGGGACTCCCTGTCCCTTAGAGGGACCCTTCTGCTATCCAGTCAGAGACTCTATCTCATAGGAGTCCTTTGACTGCAGTAGAGTCTGACTCCCAACAGTTCAGGGAATCGCTGGCTCTCTGGTTATCTCCAATCCTGTCTAGGAAATATTTGTTATACGGTCTAAGGTCACCTGCTCCTGAGGTGGTCCAGGCTCATATACTGTTGCACCAAACACTTACACTTTATCAGGTGTCCAGAGGTTAGTTATACTTGTATTATTGGTGATTCTGCAGATCATCAATAATCAGGTATGTATCTGTATTCTTGGTGATACTGCAGATCACCAATAATCAGATTCTCTCTGTGTGCTGACACCGATCGTTACAGGTCCCTCGCTGCAGCTCCAGCTCCTAGAAGTCTGTCCTGGGTCCCGCTGTCAGTCGCTTAGTGGATCACCGACCTGCGGGGTTAGCAGCTTCTGCATGATCGCGTCCCCACTGCCAAGAGTGCTCTATGCTTGAGTATTGCGGAAGTGCAATCATATTCGTAAGAGGCATTCGTGCATGTGTAGAAGCCGCTGACTTCAAATGTGTATATTCTTTACTGACCTTGCATGTCCTTTAAAGAGGAGCTTTCAGCCATACTATCTCAGGAAAAAAAAACACATATATACCGTAAGTAGATAAAAACTAGCTCTACTTACATAACATATGTATTGCACTGTCAACGTTTTGATTTTAGTGGTTTTTCTACAGTAAAAAAAAGAAAAGTATTCTTAGCATTTCCAATTTTAAGTGTGGCTTTTTTGAAGCCAATCTTGATGTAATGTCCTCTCTTACTCTCCTCTGCCTGATTTGCCCGCCCTTCACTATAGAAAGTGCATTGTCTCAGCATGAGAAATATTGGCCAATAAGAGAGGAACAGAGGTGTGGGAGGGGAAAGGAGGAAAATAGGCTTCAGCCAACCAGGCTGCATCAGTTAAGTCTGAGGGGAAGTAGAGAAGTAGAAACGGACAACCCAGCATGCCTTGCAACTTCCTTTGCGTGTACCAAATTTTGTGTGTACCGAATAAGAGTCAGGTAAACTGGGTAATGATAATTTATCAACAAAAAAAGTAATAGTAATTTTAACTTTTGGATTGCCTAGTTAGCATCCTTATTACTTGTTTACCAGATAGAAATAAAGAATTGATTTTTGATTTTATGCCCGACAGTTACACTTTAAGTTATATTCAGTAAAGTTCCTCTTTAAATGTTAGGAACATTAGACTATAATTATGGTAGAGATTAGATTGTCAGTTTCTTTAAAGCTGTGGTCCCCAAACTGCAGCCCGCAGAGCCTTTTGTAATGGCCCCCTAACTTGATCTTTAAAAATTTATTATGTGCCTCTTGCAGGCCGGTGTTCAGGGAACCTGGAAAAACAGACCAGAAACAGCCGGCTTCTGAGCTCCTCGCAGCACCCGTACATGCTCCTGGCCAAGATTACATGAAGACCAAGGGTAACGTCAGGGCTGGATTTACCATAAGGCACTATAGGCACGTGCCTACAGGCACCTGGTGACGGAAAGGCGGCTCACTTTCCTCCCCGAGTGGCTATCTCCCTCCTTCCAACTCCCACTGGCTATCTCCCCTTCCAATTGCAGAGTCCTGATGAGAGTGTAAATAAAATGAGATTACGCACCTGACTCTCTGCATTCCACTAATGAGATCTCCCTTCAGTTGGGGGCACCACTAGCTACTCAATACTGAGGTTTCTCTTGCTACCTAATACTTGGGCGCACCTCTAGCTACTCAATACTGAGGGTAGTTCTGGCTACCTGATACTAAGGGGCACCTGTAGCTATGACGTGCAAGGGAAGTAAGGGAGAAGTGGCAGCTAGGAAAACCAGCACACTTTCAGTGCAGTTCAGCGGGAGTTTGTAGGTTCATGGAAGCCTAGGGGGCCAGGACATCTGTGCCTCTAGGCGCTTGTGATGTAAATACGGGCCTGGTTAACGTATCTGGATCCATATCAGTCCACCAGCATGGATTGACAGCATATTGATCTCAGTCCAGACTTATCATCCTGTGGTCTTTTTGTAGTTCTGGCCAGGAAGCCTGGGGGAAGGGGGGCATCAGTGCTGCTGCGAGGGACACAGAGGCCTGCTGCCAGTGAGTATGGAGTCTTTTTTTGGCAGGAGCCACAGAACAATAATGATTGTGAGGCACTTTATATTTTTTTTATTTTTTTTTTGGAGGGGGGAAGCATATTTGTTGCAAATTGTATTAGTCCAAAAAATACTGCACTTCAAAAGTGGCCACTAATGGTCCAATTTCTAGCAAAAAATTGTTCAAGCGATCAGAAATTCTGATCGGATTGGTTGTAAATAGTCTCCGTTGATGGGCACAATCGATTACGAACGATTTTAAAAATAGTCGTTTGATTGGATTTCTGTCAAATCAAAATTTGGATTTTCTTGTTTGTTGTGATAGATGGGAAGCAAAGATTGGTTTGTTGTTGGTATAGTGAACGATGTATTACGATATTTCACTTCCGATCAGAATTATCTGATTACTCAAATTATTTTTTGCTAGAAATTGGATTGTTAGTGGCCACCATTATGTATGACACAATATACAGTACATCACAGTAGTACAAGGATCTGTCCAGGACAAATATGAAAACTTACAACTTGACTTCATATTTGTTAGTTTGAATGCACTCTGCGTATTATTTTGAGGACACTTGAATTATGTTTCGCCACGCCTTATAAATCTATAAGAATGATAATATAGGGTTACAAGACTCTGCAATACAGGTAGGAGTACCGTACATAGGAAAAGATGCCCTGATATTTGTGGTTGGAGGTAGTCTATAAAACTCCTGCCAGAATCTTTTTTTCCCCATTTTTCCAGTTACAGATCACAGGGACGACCTAGATTTAACATCTTAGTTAAGAATTAAAAAATTGTGTAATGCACAGTTATTTCTCACTCAGACTCCCTAATAGAGAATGTGGTATGGTCAGGGGCGTAACTAGAAATCACAGGGCCGCCCCTGCAAAAATTTGGATGGGCCCCCCAGGGCCCGCTCAGGTTTTGGGAGGCAGGAGGGGTCACAGCATGAGGGGAGAGCATGGCCAGCTACATTGGTCAGGATGGGGGCCACTTCCCCCCTCCCTCATCTCGAGCTCTCCCCTCAGTGCTCCCCCTCCAGCATAAATCATTGGCATTTGCGGCAGGGAGGAACACATACCTACAGTACATGTGTTCCACCATGGAGGTCCGAATTTCTAAGTGCCTCACACTACTTCCTGATAAACAGTAGCATCATACACTTAGAGAGCGGAACCTCCGGCGCGTGGAACGCATGGAGGTATGTGTTCCAGCCCGCCGCTACTGCCAATGATTGATGCTAGGGGGAGCACTGAGGGGAGAGCTCGAGGTGAGGGAGGGGGGGGGAGTGGCCCTCCTCCTCACCAATGTAGATGGCCATGCTCTCCCCTCATGCTGTTACCCCTCCTTCCCCCAAAAACGGCTCTGTGTGCCCTCCCCCCCCCCCCTCCCCACGAGTGCAGGGGCTGAAGCCCCTATTGTTACACCACTGGGTATGGTGACATGTTGGTGTCTAAGATTATCGCATCGTCAATGGTTTAGACCAGGTAGGGAAAATAAGTCACAAGCTCCTCCTCTTTTCAGCTAATCCCTCCTGCAGCAGACTGCCTAAAAACTTCCCGTTTTTAGGCAGTCTGTGAACTACAAACAAAGTACAGATTCCAGGCTTGTAAAGAAGCGCAATTCCAGCTTCAGCCAGGTTTACAAATTCAAATCTGGCTTTACATTGAAATGCAAAACCCCCTATTTTAATACTATTAATTTGCACAAAGGTATTTGTGGAGTGCCGATAGATGTTCAATAAAAGCGGAGTCTCTCTGTCCATGTCTCTGGCCCGCGTTGAACCTGTGCATTTGGCATGGAAAAGATTGAAGTATATCCTGGTCTAACCTCAGAGAGAGATGTTGCGATGTGTAATGATGACTCGAGGCAGGCGTAAAATACATACTGTACATGGAGGTCTTCCAGCAGAGCGGAGCCTGGTGTTAAAATGATGATCACGACGCTGTTTTATTAAACCTGCGATGTATCAGCTGACGAGGCGGAATCTCCATCCTGGGGGCCACCCAGGCTCCGAACGCAAAGTTCAACCCAAACATGCATGTTCCATGGCGTGAGTTACTCCGCCAGCCGCTGCTGACACTGTTTACTCAGCGCGATGTGTGTCCTCGCTGCTCGCAGACCACCACTTAACGGGGAAATATACCCTGTTTATAAGAGAGGATTTAATGCGGATCTGATTTACACGTGGGCAGGAGCGACCTTCCGCACACACTGTGTCTTCCCAAGTTAGGCATTTACGTTTAAAGTGACCCCAAGCTGAACTCCGGCGATATAAACCGACCCTGGGATAATAAATGACACAATCGAAGGTTAGTTTCAGTGAGAGGTACATTTGTACATCTTCAGCAGTTCCAGGGGAGACATGTGGTCTGAAACCTCTCTGCTGGTTCCTGACACCGTCCATCAGGTAGTAGCAGGGGCAAACCCAGGATTTTCAAGGGGGGAGGGGGGATTCCTGAAAGGTCTCCCTCAGCCACACACAATGCAATGTAATAATATGGTAGGACATCATGCTGGGTACACACAATGCAATTTCCCGTCCGACTGAAAGGATCTGACAATTATTTCCTAAATGTCTGAAGGGGTATTCTGGGCAGCTGTAATCCCCCCTGTGTTTGCCTATAAGTAGAGATCAGTAATCAGGTTCTAACCATTCAAAGTTGATGCAGCTGAAACGTCGCTCTTCAATGTCCTATTCCCAATAAAAAAGAGGCTCTAATTAACTATATGGTGCCTGCTTTATTCTGCTATATTAGGATCGGTCCTGCGGTGCATATGGGAGGACCTGTTGGAGCAAATGCACAGTGTCACAGGTTGGGTGAATTCATATCATAATCACTGACTGTTCAGAGGAGCTCACAATCTAATACTACCATAATCATAGTCTAATGTCCTACTAAATTATTATTATGTGTTTATTTAGCACTGACATGTTCTGCAGCACTTTACAGAATATATACTCATGTCACTGACTGTCCTCAGAAGAGCTCACAATCAGGGGCGTAACTAGGCCCCACCGGGCCCCCCTGCAGAATTTCAGAGCGGGCGAGCCCCCCCCTCCCCAGGGGCCCGCTCGTGGCCGTTTTGTGGGCTGGAGGGTTGGCAGCATGAGGGAAAAGCCTTGGCCACAGATGGCGGGGAGAAGGGAAGTTCCCCCCCTCTCCCTCACCTCGGGGCTCTCCCCTCCAGCTAGTTACAGTGTGTGGGCAGCGGCGGGTAGATACATACCTTCTTCCGTGCGTTCCATCGCAGACTTCTCGCTGTAGCGGCTGACGTCACTTCCGGAAGTGACGTCAGCCGCTAGAGCGAGAAGTCTGCGATGGAACGCATGGAAGAAGGTATGTATCTGCCCGCTGCCCACACACACTGTAACTAGCTGTAGGGGAGCGCAGAGGGGAGAGCCCCGAGGTGAGGGAGAGGGGGGGCGCTGCGCCAAGCCGGAAAACGGGGGGATGCGGCCCGCGCCGAAAATGGGTGTGGCCACGACATTGTATGGGCGGAGCTAACATAATGCTGTATCAGTGAGGCATAAGGAAGCAGTGTTTACGCCATGATGTGGTCAGACTAGGTTTCGCATCATGGGTGTGCAGAAACTGTGTGATGCTATTTAATAGTATACCGTAACCCCAAAGCTGCAAGCATAGCCAACTATGACCATTAAATAATAAATGCAGCAACAGTTACCCCAGACACCACAAAATAAACGAGATGTGGGCAACATGTCAGCACAAAATAAACGCATTGTGGGCAACATGTCAGCACAAAATAAACGCAATGGGCAACATGTCAGCACAAAATAAACGCACTGCGGGCAACGTCAGTACAAAATAAATGCACTGTGGGCAACATGTCAGCACAAAATAAATGCACTGTGGGCAACGTCAGTACAAAATAAACGCACTGTGGGCAACGTCAGTACAAAATAAATGCACTGCGGGCAAACATTTCACCAGAAAATAAACGCAATGGGGGCAAACATTTCAGCAGAAAATAAACGCACTGCGGGCAAACATTTCACCAGAAAATAAACGCACTGCGGGCAAACATGTCACCAGAAAATAAACGCACTGCGGGCAAACAATTCACCAGAAAATTAATGCACTGCGGGCAAACATGTCACCAGAAAATAAACGCACTGCGGGCAAACATGTCACTAGAAAATAAACGCACTGCGGGTACACATGTCACCAGAAAATAAACGCACTGCGGGCACACATGTCACCAGAAAATAAACGCACTGCGGGCAAACATGTCACCAGAAAATAAACGCACTGCGGGAACACATGTCACCAGAAAATAAACTCACTGCGGGCAAAGTTCACCTTGAAAAAAAAGCATTTACTCACCTGGCAGAAGACTCCTCTGGCGCGCATCTCCCCCGGACGATTCTCCTGAAGTCTCCCGCGCTGACAGGCAGAGCAGGGCTACGGCAAGATGGCGCCCGAAGCCCTGTACTGGAGACACAAATAGTCTCCAGTACAGGGCTTCGGCAGCCATCTTGCCGTAGCCTTGCTCGCCTGCTGGTGTCGGAACACCGGAAGAAGACAAGACAATAAGGAGGCTGGAGCGGGGCTGCAGGCAATGAACTGGCATGGCGTCTATAGATGCCGCTGCCAGTTCATGCAATAAAGTGACCAGAGTCCCGAGGCCGGGACGTCCAGCTGCTAAAAGCGGGACGTTTCCCGGGACCTCATGCAGCCTGGGACAGCGGACCCTGAATCTGGGACGCATCCCGGGCAATCCGGGACGTCTGGTCACTCTAGTTTATATAGCACTGACATATTTTGCTGCACATTACAGAGTACATAGTTATGTCATTGACTGTCCTCAGAGGAGCTCACAATATATTCCAACCATAGGCCTAGTCTCTAATGTCTATATTATTAGTAATAGTAGTATTATTAGTAGTATTATTAGTATTATTATTATGTATTTATTTTGCACTGACATCTTCTGCAGCA
This sequence comes from Hyperolius riggenbachi, assembly GCF_040937935.1. Classification (NCBI taxonomy): domain Eukaryota; kingdom Metazoa; phylum Chordata; class Amphibia; order Anura; family Hyperoliidae; genus Hyperolius; species Hyperolius riggenbachi. Next base: position 61,204,844 of record NC_090656.1, on the reverse strand, counting down.
CTTTACAGAGTACATAGTCATGTCATTGTCCTCAGAGGAGCTCACATCTAATCCTACCATAGTCATAGTGTATTGTCCTACCATGTTATTATTATGTATTTATATAGCACTGACATCTTCTGCAGCACTTTACAGAGTACATAGTCATGTCACTGTCCTCAGAGGAGCTCACAATCTAATCCTACCATAGTCATAGTCTATTGTCCTACCGTATTATTATTATTACAGCAGCACGGTGGCGTAGTGGTGGGCAGCACGGTGGCGTAGTGGTTAGCTCTCTCGCCTTGCAGCACTGGGTCCCTGGTTCGAATCCCAGCCAGGGCACTATCTGCAAAGAGTTTGTATGTTCTCTCCGTGTCTGCGTGGGTTTCCTCTGGGCACTCCGGTTTCCTCCCACATTCCAAAAACATACGGATAAGTTAATTGGCTCCCCCTAAATTGGCCCTAGACTACAGTACTTACACTACATAATATAGAAATATGGTAATGGTAGGGATTAGATTGTGAGCTACTTTGAGGGACAGTTAGTGACAAGATATATATATATATATATATATATATATATATATATATATATATATATATATATATATATATATATATATACACACTGTACAGCGCTGCGTAATATGTCGGCGCAATATATAAATAATAATAATAATATTATGTATTTATATAGCACTGACATCTTCTGCAGCACATTACAGAATATATAGTCATGTCACTGACTGTCCTCAGAGAGGCTCACAATCTAATCCTACAATATTAACCTATATACAGTATCTCACAAAAGTGAGTACACCGCTCACATTTTTGTAAATATTTTCCCTTTAATTATTATCTTTTCACTGAAAAATGTACCTGTGCCGCTGCATCCCCCCTTCACCTGGCTACTCTGACTACCTATTCTGAGACACCTATTCCCTACTATCTATACTGAGGCGTCTATTCCTGACTATCTATATTGAGGCATCTAATCCTGGCTATCTATACTGTGGCATCTAATCCTTGCTACCTATACTGAGACACCTATTCCTGATTACCTATACTGAGATACTTATTCCGGACTATCTATACTGAGGCATCTATTCCTGACTATCTATACCATACATTTCAAACTCCGGCCCATGGGCCAAATCTGGCCCTTGGAGCAATCAGATTTGGCTCTCAGGTGGTTTTCCCACTTTGCATTATGTTTAGCCCACTGTAGACCACCAGAGAAGCTTGTCCATGGAGGGCAAGCTCTAGATCCTAGGTTCTCAACGTGTGGTATGCGTACCCCAGGGGGTACTTCTGATTGTTCCAGGGGGTACTCGGGCTTGATTTACTTAACCAAATATAACAAATTTAGAGTTTTAGATAAAGATAAATCTTATTTAAACAACACCAAATTTGTATTTTAGCAAATTAAAAGCAATAGTAAATGCTTGGAAATTGTGTAGAACCAATTATGTACTACAATTTAAATATATATTTTTCAAGGGGTACTTGTGATAATGTTTACTATGCTAGGGGGTACTTGGTGAGCACAGGGTTTTAAAAGGGGTACACACCAATAAAATGTTGAGAAACACTGCTCTAGATCACTAGGGAAGCTGTAATGGGAGGGGGAAAGCACTAGATACCAGGGAACTGTTTTGGAGAGGGAGGAGCCCCCTAGACGAAAGGGAACTGTATAGGTAAAGGAGGGGCCACTAGATACTAGGAAACTGTATAGATGAGGGAGGGATGACTACTAAACACCAGGGAACTGTATATGGGAAAAAGGGCTCTATTAGACACCAGGGAAGTTTCTAAGGGAGAGAGGTGGCCACTAGACGTTGAGATTGGACCGCAACTTGGTCTCAGAGCTCAATTTCGGCCCACTTTGTATTTGAGTTTGACATCCCTGATCTATACTGGGGCATCTATTCCTGACTATCTATACTGAGTCATCTTTTCCTGACTATCTATACTGAGGCATCTAATCCTGACTATCTATACTGAGACACCTATTCCTGACTATCTCTACTAAGACACCTATTCCTGACTATCTCTACTAAGACACCTATTCCTGACTATCTATACTGAGACACCTATTCCTGACTATCTATACTGAGGTAAATAGTGGCTTTTTTTCCTAACAGCCTGCAAGCCGGTATCGCGGGCTGGCAGGCTGATCACGGAGCTCTGCTCTGTACGCGTGCACGTGTTCCCTGCTAACCTCCGCCCCCAGGACACCAATAGGAGTTAGGCGGTCCAAAAGTGAGAACACCCCTAAGTGAAGAATCTGAAAAATTCTGCCCATGTGTAACGATTGGTGTCAGCAACACAGATTTTTCTGATTATTGGTGATCTGCAGAATCACCAATAATGCTAGTATAGCTAGACACAGGACACCCAATGTGGTATAGTGTTTGGTGCAACAGTAATCAGAGAAGTTATCTCCCGAGAAGCGGGAGACACAGACACTACTGCAGCCAAGAATTCCCTGAGGAGCAGGGAATCAGACTGCACTGCAGCCAGTGGACCTCTGAGGAGCAGGGACCACTGACTAGGCTGCAAATGGGGTAACAAATGGAATGAGTAATTATGATTGAACTGCAGCCGAGGATTCCCTGAGGAACAGGGAATCAGATTGTACTGCAGCCAGTGGACGCCTGAGGAGCAGGGACCACTGGCTGGGCTGCAAATGAGATTACAGATAGATGAGAGATAATGATTGGACTGCAACCAAGGATTCCCTGAGGAGCAGGGAATCAGATTATATTACAGTCAAAGATTCCCTGAGGGGCAGGGAATCAGACTGTACTGCAGCCAGTGGACCCCTGAGGGGCAGGGACCACTGACTGTGCTGCAAGATTGTCTCCTGTGGGGCAGGTGACCATAAGTCTGTGCTTGCAGCTAATGAACACCTGAAGAGCAAGTGTCACAGACAGTACAGTAAGGCTGATCACCTAAAGGTTAGGTGACAGCCAGAACGGTCAGACAAGCCAGGTCATATGGACAGATAAAGTACAGAAACGGAAGACTGATTCGGTATCCAGGTACAGTGTGAGAAAACGTGGAAAAGCCGCCGTGAGTACTACAACGTGGCAGGTTGCGCGCGTGGGTCTGCATCCACTGGCATGACGGAGCGCGAGGAAACCGCCGCATGCTTTGTGAACAGGGCGGCGGATTCCGCGTCAGACGCGGATGTTGGCACGCATAGGCATAGTTCTGACAGTACTGCTGAACGCGGAAGAACCGCCGCATGCTTGGACAGCGGTGCGGCTGGTTCCGCATCCAACACAGCAGAAACAGTACAACACATGCCTGGTGTGGCTGGGACTGATAGTCCACACAGGTTCAGGAGGACGCGAGCGCGCGCGGAGAGGCAGAGCCTTTATGACAGTCAGAAGGGCGTCAGCTGACCAAGCCGGTCAGCTGACAATTCCAGCAGTTTTCATTGGTCCAACACTTAGGGGTGGCGCTGGAGAGCGCTGGGGTATATATACTGGGTGCTGGTCATTTCTCTGGTGTCTGACGTTGCGATCACTACGTGGTAGCACTCAGACCTTCTGTCAGTATCTGTGTTATTATCTAGATCAGTTTCCAAGGTGTTGATGACCAAGGAGCTCACACCTTAGTCTAGGAATCCTGTTACCATCTGTATTATTATCTAGACCAGTTCCGGGGTGTTGATGATCTAGGAGCTCACACCCAAGTCTTGTTGATTATTTGTTATGACCTTCTGCTTTCCTGACCATTCTTCTGATCTCTGATTAGGTACTTCGCTATATCTGATACTCTGTTGCCAAACTCTGCTAGTCTTATGGCCCATACTCACGAGGGACTTTTGTCGCCTCAACACGCGGCGCGCGCGTGTTGCGGCGACAGGTCGCCCGTGAGTATGGGCCGTCGCGCGCGCACCCTGAACTGTCGCCCGTCGCTCATGTCGCCATGCGATTGAAAGTTTCAATCGCATGGCGACAGTCGCCGCCGCACCTCCCCCGCAACTGTCGCTAGTCCGCGTGAGTACGCGGACTAGCGACAGCAACCTCCATTGTGGTAAATGGAGCTTCCGGCGGGGGGAGGAGGAACGTTGGCGACAGCTTCCGTCTCGCTGCTGGTCCCTCTTCCGCGTGTGTACGCGGAGGGACCTGGCGAGGAGCTGTCGCCGGCCTGTCGCCCACACGCTCACGTGTGCTGGCGACAGGCCACTTCTACAGCCCGTGAGTACGGGCCATTAGGATTCCGCATCTGTCTCCTGTCTCTGTACTTTATCTGTCTGTGTGTTAACGACCTGGCCTGTCCGACCTCGAGAATTATCTTCCCTGTTGGGAGATAGTTCCCAGTACTGTCAGTGACACTTCACCTTTGGTGTCACTCACTCTCTTTTCCTTCCCACTCTCAGTCCGGCTCCGCCCCTTGGGGAGCATCAGACCAGTGGAAGGAACCTGTTCTCTGAGCAGTATCTCGTATTGCCCAACACCCTTTACGCGGGTGCTCTCCTCAAAGTATACGGTTGCACCAAACAAATGGAACGCGGAGATAGCCACCATGCCGCTTGCCCATGCGTCGGCATGTCCGCTATTCATTACACCAATTAGACATTTTCCCTCCCAGGGGTCATGTGATTCCTTGGTGTTACAGGGTCTCTGGTGTGAGTGCGAACTCAGAGGCTTTTCAGCAGGGCAGATTGTCCAAGTGCTATCATTAACCCATTCAGGTTCCGTGGTTTTCACGAGAGAAATGTTCACCTCCCATTCATTAGCCTATAACTTTATCACTACTTATCACAATGAACTGATCTATATCTTGTTTTTTTCGCCACCAATTAGGCTTTCTTTGGGGGGTACATTTTGCTAAGAGCCACTTTACTGTAAACGCATTTTAACAGGAAGAATAAGAAAAAAATGGAAAAATTCATTATTTCTCAGTTTTCAGCCAGTATAGTTTTAAAATAATACATGCCTCCATAATTAAAACTCACGTATTGTATATGCCCATATGTCCCGGTTATTACACCGTTAAAATTATGTCCCTATCACAATGTATGGCGACAATATTTTATTTGGAAATAAAGGTGCATTTTTTCCATTTTGCATCTATCACTATTAACAAGTTTAAAATAAAAAAAAATATAGAAATATTTCATCTTTACATTGAGAGGAATCAGTGATCGGGCACCATAGCCCGATACATTGATTCCCTGGCTACCGAATCCGCAGCCGGGAGTGCGCGTGCACGCGCGCGATCGGCTGCGGGGGCGCGCGGTAGCGCACATGGTTCCTGGACGTAGTTTCTACGTCCAGGAACCAAAATAGGTTAAAGAAAAGTTAGCTACAGGTGTACTTGGCTAGTTTGCTGGCATGCTTTAATCCTTACATCCTAGCAAGCTGCTCCTCTGTAGACAGATCACAGACAAATCATTCCAGCCCCAGCCTGTGTCTCACGACTCTACAAGCAAGGGGAGGGGGGATTTAAAAGTGAGGGGGAGGGGAGGAATTTACCAATTGCGGGCACATCTGTTCACCTATATTGGGGGGATCTAATACTGGGGGCCATATGGTGATGGGTTGGGTGGGCTAATCCTGGGGACACATCTGGCTATGTATACTGCTGGGAGGGGGGCTAAAACAGGGGCACATCTGGATATCTATACTGGGGGAACTAGCACTTGGGGCACATCTGGCTATATATACTGGGAGGAGGTCCTAATACTGGAGGCAGATCTAGCTATCTATAGGAGGTAGTAAAACAGGGGACACATGTGGCTACCTATACAGGGGGTGCACATAATTGTGAGGGCACATCTGGCTATCTTAAACTGGGGGGGGGGGGGACCTAACACTGTGGGCACATCTCACTACTTATACTGGGGGGGAAGCTACATAATACTGGGGGTATGTCTGCTATTTATACTGGGGCAGGCAGAATTGGGGGGACAGTTTGAAATCCCTGGTATTGGAGAACATTGGCTGACCATGCCAGGAGAGCATGCGGGGGATGCCACTATGCTTTCAGGGAAAACTTTTTAAGGGAGGAGGACCACAGGCCAAGTGGGGAAATGTTATAGGGTAAAATGTAGTAAAGAGAATGCAGAGAAAACTATTACAATAAAATATACTGTTTAACCATGCCTACTTTTAAAAAACACCCACTTTTAAGACCATACTCTTTACATACCGTAATAACATAATTAATTAACCTCCTCCACTAACCTTTCTCCCTAATTTTTACCCAATTTTTTTTTTTAATCCTTGTATTATTTTCTCATTTCAAAGTGAAACGTATACAATTGTAGCAAAAATCCATCTCCATTTCAAAACCCAATATCATCACCATCAATTGTGACGGAATATAATTTAAGTTTTGTGGTAAACGGGAGAAACAGCCAAATAAAATTTGTGGTTTTTAATCTACAGCCTCACTTTTCATTTTTAAACTGGAATTAGTAAAAACTGAGAAATCATTTTTCTCTTGTTTCCTCTTTTTCCAATAAAAATGTATAGAAAACTAAATTGTTTTGGGAAAAAATAGAGCCCAATGATTGCCTAGCTTGCCTTGAAAAAAAAAAGATATATCGATCATTTAGGTGTCATGAGTAGGGATAAAGTTTATTGCTGATTAGAGGAATACTGTAAGCCCAAAAAAAAAAAAAAAAAGAGTTTAAGTTATCCGGCGATTCTTCCGTTCCCACGCAGACATCCTGTGCACGCGCCGGGACAAAATGATCCTCCGGTTCCCTGCCATGGCTCGCTTCCGGTTTTTGTGACTTTAATGTTGCAGTCCACTGCGCTTGTGCGGCCCTGGCTGAACGCGTACTGCACCTTTGCAGGACGCTTTCGGCAACATGAGCGGGAGCGAGGACATGCGCAGCCAGGACCAGGAAGGGCGCGGTGGCTTGCGACATTAAAGTTGCAAAAAACTGGCGTGAGCCACGGCGGGGAACCGGAGCATCGCTGTGTCCTGGAGCCTGAAGCCCCGAGTAAGTTAAACTCTTTTTTCTTTTCGGGCGTACAGCACTCCTTTAAATAGAGACATAACGAAAATGTAAAAACTGCTCTAGGGAAAACAAGGTCTGGATGCAAAGTGGATAAAAAGCCAATAAACAGTGAAATATTTCTTTCAAAACGAAAATTATTTTGTGTCAAAAGAAAAAAAAAACTGTATAACTTAAAATAAAATTATGAGACTCTTTTCTTTGCTACTAATGTTCTATTCGTTATCCGTACTACACAGACAAATCATTACATAATAAGTTTTTATTTTTCCTGCTTCAGGCTTGCTTTAAAGGGAACCTAAACTGAGAAGGATGTGGATTGTTCTTTTTAAAATAATACCAGTTGCCTGACTCTCCTGCTGATCCTTTGTCTCTAATACTTTTAGCCACAGCCCCTGAACAAGCATGCAGATAAGGTGCTCTGACTGAAGTCAGACTGGATTAGCTGCATGCTTGTTTCAGGCCCCGTTCACACTGCACGCGTTTCCAGTCACGTTTTGGAAACGCGTGCAGGTGGCCGACACGCACGACATTGTTCACACTGATGTTCACACTGCATGCGTTCCGGACCTGTGCGGTCCGGAAACGCATGCTGCACGCATTTTTTGTAAAAACACGTGGCTGTCCCATTCACTTTCAGTGAATGGGATCAGCCACGCAACGCACAGAGACGCACATGACGTGCGTTTTTGTGCGTTGTGTTCCGAACGGAACGCGCCTGCGTTCTGTGATGTGAACGGGGCCTTAGGTCTGTGATTAAGCCACTAATACAACCAAAGAGATCAGCAGGACTGCCAAGCAACTGGTATTATTTAAAAGGAAACATCCATATCCCTCTCAGTTAAGGTTCCCTTTAAAGAGACTCTGAAGCGAGAATAAATCTCGCTTCAGAGCTCATAATTAGCAGGGGCATGTGTGCCCCTGCTAAACCGCCGCTATCGCATCGCTAAACGGGGGTCCCTTACCTCACAAATCCCCTTTGTGCAGCCGGGGATCTCTTCCGGATTGAGGCAGGGCTAACCGCCGCAGCCCTGCCCCACGCGCGTCTGTCAGCGCGTATCTCCGCCTCTCCCCCGCCCCTCTCAGTTTTCTTTCACTGAGAGGGGCGGCGATGCGCCGCTGATAGACGTGCTGTGAGGCAGGGCTGCAGCCGTTAGCCCTGTCTCCAGCAGCAGCAAAATCTACGACCAATTTGGGGGGTTGGGGGTGAAGGGACCCCCGTTTAGCCGCGGTTAGCGGCGTTTAACTATGAGCTCTGAAGCAAGAATTATTCTCGCTTCAGTGTCTCTTTAAGCATTCTGATCTGTGGGACGGAGCGGAATTTTAACTGTATAAGGTCTGTCTGCATTCAGTTCATGTGAGGAAAATCTACAGAATGTGATGCCTTCTTTTCCTATAACCTCTAGAATCACCTCGCACATATTTGGCACTTTTCGTTAAGACAAAGCGTTTCTCCACTCAGGTTTATTTTCGCAGACGCCTCTGACATCTTTATATAAATGTTATATATGTCTCACAAGTATAAAAGTTCCACTGAACAGATAGTGCTGGATTTTCCCCAAAAATGGTGTTTCAGTGGGATTGTCTTACAGGTGAATCGGGGTCACTTGGCAGCAACGCGTTTACAAATCTGGGCGGTTGGTGGGTAAGATTGCGGGGAAATCAAATCTTTTCACAGCCTTATCGTATTTGATCTGCCTGGTTATGCTTGTGGCTTTTTTCTGATGCTATTTTCCGGGATGTTTACAATAATATTTGTATCTATTGACTGACTTTATTTTTGTTGCCATTTTTTATATATCAGATACTGGCGTGAAACTGGATACACAATTGGGATAGATGGTTTCTCCAGCTTTATTATTATGTCCAAATCTAATATAGCAGGTTAAGCCATTAGCGGAGGCTAGAAGCTGCTTCTGTCCTCACCGATAATAAGACATGACTGCGCCATGTTCTGTGTTCCATGTTCCCAGCAGCAGGGGATTATGGGAAAGGATACAAAGGTTGCAGCCACGGGAGTTTAGCAGCTTTTCCCACTGGAAGCACAACAGTACCTGCTAAAATGGATTTTAGAAATAATTAAAAAGGCCCTGTAGTGACATATAGCAGAATGCAGTAAATTATGAAAGGAGTACTGTAGGGGGTAGGGGTAAAAAGAGTTGAACTTACCTGGGGCTTCTAATGGTCCCCCGCAGACATCCTGTGCCCGCGCAGCCACTCACCGATGCTCCAGTTCCTGCCTTTGGTTCACTTCTGGAATTTCCAACTTTAAAGTCGGAAAACCACTGCCCCTGCGCGGCCACGTCCAAGCCCCTGCTGACCTCACCAGGAATATATTGCGCAGGCTCAGTGGTTTTTCAACTTTAAAGTTGGAAATTCCAGAAGTGAACCAGCGACGGGGACCAGAGCATTGGTGAGTGGCTGCGCGGGCACAGGAGGTCTGTGGGGGACTATTAGAAACCCCGGATAAGTTCAACTCTTTTTCCCCTTACTCCCCTACAGTAGTCCTTTAAGAATACTCACTTTTATGGTCATTATCCTGGATTCAGCATCAGGCCTGGAACCCACTAAAAGGCGCAAAGTGCTATCGCAATCGCTCTAGTGGACTAGCCATTGATTTCAGAGGCAGAGGGGAGGCATCCATTTGAAGCGGATCCGAGATGAAAAACTAACTATAATAAGTAACTTGTCTATATATCTAATCTAAAGTTTACACAGCATATCTAGCTGCAAACAGCTTCAAAAGTTTATGATTGTTTATTCCTGTGATACACTGAGGGCAGCCATGTTCTGTTTGTCACATTGTCACAGGCTGAGGGCTGGAGATGCTATCAGCTTGCCTGTGTGTAAATTCAGTCCCTTCTCCTCCTCCCACCTCCCCTCTGCCTCTGAAATCAATGGCTAGTAACCTCCTCCTTCTCCTGCCCAGACTGAGCTCCCATAAGCCCTTGCTATGGTGCCAAGGCACAAAAGGAGCTGTGGGCGAGGCTTGTTTAATTTATAGGGAATTAGAGTATTAAAACAAAAAAAAGTATTTGGCTTGAGGAATGTCCTATAAACTATATGAAAGGAATACAATTATGCAATTGTGCAATTACGCTAAAAAAACCACTCTAGTGGGTTCCAGGCCTCAGAAACTCTTCCTATATAAATATATTGTTATATATTTGTATGTAACCCCGCCTTCCCAGTGATGTCACAGCCTAGGCTATTTAGCTATGCGGAATTCTCCTCCCGGAGCATTCTGGAAGATCAGGTATATTTTCTACTGGCTTCGGAATTCTCACTAACCAAACAATCCGCAGAGCTGCACCTGACAGGATTAAAGATGTCTGTTATAAATTTCAGAATGTAAATCAGGATGAGGAAAAATGATACAACAAGCAAACACTGACTAAATAATTTGTAAATGAATATTCAAAAAAATGCAAAGAAATTTTATTCAATACATTATATTAAGTTTTGGGTGGCAGAGTCATTTCTTAACATTGTGGAGCCCCAGGAAAATCCCCCCCCCCCCCCCTTTCATACACAGCAGCCTCTATGTTACATGGACAGCTCCCCCAACCTACTACCGTTCCCCTTTTATAATAGTCCAGCCATGGTGATTATTATCAATCAAACCCCCTGGAAAGTGGTTCGGTGTATGAAGTCAGATAACTTTACACAAAGCAGGGATATATGACTGGTTACCTCACCTCTGCTTATGGACATACAATGGGCACTTTAAAGAGGAACTGTAATGAAAATAACATAATTTATAAAATTGCTTAGTTTTTACAATATTCATTTATAGATTATTTAGTCAGTGTTTGCCCATTGTAAAATCTTCCTTCGCCCTGATTTACATTCTAACATTTATCACATGGTGACATTTTTTAGTCCCGTCAGGTGATCTGTATGGAATGTTCGTTACTGAGAGTTCTATGCACAGATGTTGTTTGCTTGGCAGTTATTAAAAAAAAAGCCATTATTACCCACAATGCAATGAAATTCACAGACAGGAAACGGTCAGGGCCATGGTCATGACACCACACTGTGGGAGGGGTTTCACCACAATATCAGCCATACAGACCCTCCTGATGATCTATTTAAAAAAAGGTAAAGATTTCTCGTGGGAGAGGGGGTATCCGCTGATTGGGATGAAGATCATTCCTTGCTTAAAGTTCCCCTTTCAGGTTCAGACAGGCCATAAATGCATTGTTTGCGAAAGGGACACAAGCGTTGTTTGAAAGTGATCAACCGCCATTCCATGCAAATGAATCTAAGCAGTTTTTAAACGACGGTGATAGTTTTCGCATTGTTCGGGAACATACTGCGGTAGATCCTGTCATCTCGTTTTGGGGTGCTACATGTACCGTCCATGATGGTTGTGCTCGAGAAGTTCCGTGCCCCCCTGGGCACAATGACAAAACACCGGGAGCCAATGCTGCGTGGTTTCCTGCCCAGTAGCAGAAAAGCGTTTGGGCTAAATGTGCCGCTGCCAGCCGTCCCACTGAAATGCATCTGATTCTGAACCAGCTCGTGCTCTGGGGACACTCTGGGGCTCTGGGGACATTTGGCCACTTTGAGCTTCCCAATGTGGACTGGGAGAGGAAAAGTTCACGTTTGATTATACATTGCAGCCCATATACATTAATATGAGTCAGGAGAGGTTTTATTGTCAATGCTTTGGCAGTTGTCTCCGTGAGGCCTGTAAAACGGAGGAGAAACCTGTTAGCTGTCAGGACAGTGTGGAGGCATCTGGAGAGGATCTGGGCCTTCAGGATCTGTCTGGGGGGCTCAGGACTCGTTCAGCGGCCCCCTTCGCTGTTCCTGCAGCCTGAGAACAGCCTGATGAGATTGTGCAGGGTCACCAGGTAAATCATCTCTCTACAGATAACATAACCCCCCCATTGTAGCAAGCCTCGTCCCTCTAATCCCCCTGACAGTAGCCATGACACTAGGACAAGGGAGGGGGGAACATTAACACATACATGAAATAAAGGCGCCTGGAAAAAAAAGGGTGCAGGAGATAGTAGAATATCGCTACAATTAGCGATATGCTTGACACATATGACAGCCATTATACAAGCGCAATTTGCGAAAAAGGTACATTTCAGCACCGCTGTGCACTCAAATGTCAATCTTTTGCTGCAAATTGGGGCTTTTACAATAGACGTCTATGGCGGCACCATTTTGTCTGTAAGGGTTCCTGCGCCCTTTTTTCCGGTTTCAAACATTAACTCCTTAAAGGGGGTCTCTGGTATCTGTAAAAAAGCTAAAATTGACACTTACTTGGGACTTCTATCGCCCCCCTGCAGCTGGAATGTCCCACGCCATCCTCCTTCGATGCTCCATTCCCCGCCGCCAGTAACCTGCAAATTATTCGTCTAACTAGACTAATAGAACTGTGGCTGTGCGGCCGTTCACACGCGCATCATCGGGAGCTTACTGCACAGGCAAAGTACAAAGTTTTCTTGTACAGTGCCTGTGCATTCAGCCCCCGATGACGCGCAGAAGTGCAGCCGCAGTTCTATTTGTCTAGTTAGACGAGTAATTAGCAGGTTACCGGTGGGGGAACGGAGCATCGAAGGAGGATAACGCAGGACATGACAGCTGCAGGGGGCCGATAGAAGCCCCAGGTAAGTGGCAGTTTTAGCTTTTTTACAGATACCAGAGAACCCCTTTAAAGGGATTGTACAGTCTTAAATATAATTTAAGTTTACATTTATTTGTTTTTGGCGCTAATTTTTTGTTATTCTTCCTAAGATGGCAACTAACGATACAATTTGCTGAATAATATTTTACAAACCATTATTCTTGTGAATGATCAGAAATGATCTTTTGGGACCACTAATGGACAAAAATATTTTAACAAATCCGATCAGATTGACGGGATCGATCTGAAAATCAGATTGATTTAATTAACCACTTAAGGACCACAGGCTTACTTCCCCCTAGTGACCAGGCTATTTTTTACAATTCAGTGCTCTGCAGTTTTAAGGGCTTGTTCACACATTTTTAAAATCGCCTTAAAAGCGCTTCTGCAATGTTGCTCTATGTGAATGTTCTCACATGAGAGATGAGCTTTCTATCCAATCACAAACGCGGGTCCGGCACCATTTTCTGAGTGTTTGCGATTCAATAGCACAGATAGGAAAATCGCTAAGCGCTTGAAAAAGCACTTTGAAAATCGATTTTCCGAGCGCTTTTAATTAATAAATACATTGTATTTATTCATTTCTGGGGCAAAGAGTTCACTTCCTGACTGACGTCAGGAAGTGAAAAAAAAAAACATTGCTACACAAAAGTGCTTAGAATAGCGATAGCGCTGGACGACTTATAATGTGAACAAGGCTTTACCGTTCGCTGCGGAGCAATACAACTTACCACACAAATAGATCTCCCCCCCCCCTTTTCTGCCCACTCACAGAGGTTTCTGTTGATGGGCTCTGATCGCTGCTGCCATTAGTATTTTTTTTTTAATTAATTTAATTGTTATTGATTGAAAACCCGTAATTTTCTTTTACATTACTTCCTCATCCCTCTCTCCCTCCAACAGCCAATCCCAGCGATCGTCTCTCGTAGGCATCAGCCTATGAGAGTGCGATCGCTCTGTGAGCCGCTCCAGGGGACAGCCGAGTGACAGGGCTGTCCCCAGTACAGTGCTGTGGTAGATCGGAGCGCTGTACAAGCAAAACAAACAGCCGTTTGTTTTTTAGACTGCCAACGACGATCACCGCTGGCAGACTGTTGATGGAGCAGAGCTCTGTCACTCAAGCGGGGATGCGCACAATCCCCTGCAATCTCCTCCCCCAGGACTTGACGCCAATCAGCATTAGGCGGTCCTGGGGGAGCCACCTTGGGGCCGTCAATCGGCGTTAGGCAGTCGTACAGTGGTTAATCTGATCAGATTGGTTACGAGATTTTTGTCCATTAGGAGACCCAAACAATAATCTCCAATCGTTAATACGAATAATCGTTAGTATCGTTAATGGCCACCTTTAGACGTTTTCAGTCAGTTAAAGGATTAGTTAAAGTATACAGGGATAAAGTCTGAAGAAGGCTGAAAGCTTACTTCTTTTACCTCTAAAGGCACATACCCACCTTGCGATTTTTGTGACAGTTTTCCCGACGACTGGCGATTTTTTTTTTTTGAGGAACCAGCGGTTGTTTCCGCAATCTCGAGACATGGATACGGGCGCACAACCATGCAAATGACACTATGCGTCACACAGCAATAACAACCTTTGCAGCGGATCAGATCTTTAAGACTCTTGCGCAAAGTACCGCAATCGCTTGAAGTCTTGTTCTGCTAAACTCGTTCAGACAGGTTTCCCGACATCATTTTATTTGCTATGTCCAAGGAAAAGGAGGAAAAAAAACTGCAGTAAAATCTTTTAAATTGCTGCAGTGCAAGAAAATCGCATAATCACATAAATACTGAATACATAAATAAATCACAAGCAAGCTGTAGGGTCATGCAGAGTGTATATACCATGCTGGGAACATAGATAAAGATCAGCACATCCATCTCATTGTCAGGGCACTGTCTCTGTATGCATTATCTTTCTGCTCACAAAGCCTTTCTGTCCCTCCACCCAACAAATTAAAGGGCAACTGAAGTGAGAAGAATATGGAGGTTACCATATTTATTTTCCTTTTAAACAATACCAGTTGCCTGGCAGCCCTGCTGATCTATTTGGCTGCAGTAGTGTCTGCATCACACCAGAAACTAGCATGCAGCTAATAACCCAACCCCCCGCACTCTGATTGGCCCAATAGGCTGCTTTTCAGGCAGGCTATTGGGCCAATCAGAGTGCGGGGATCACGTCCTCTATAGTGATTGGACCCGCAGGGGCTCAGGGCGGGGGGAGAGGAGCGCTCGTTATTTGCTGCAAGGAGGCTTAAAGGAGTCATCAGGGGGATATGAGGACAATGGGCTTGATTCACAAAGCGGTGCTAACCTACTTAGCAGTCTAAAGTCTTTAGACGTGCTAACCACTGTGCTAAGTAAGTTAGCACCGGATTTCTCAATCAGATCGCACGCTAACTTTGCGCGCGCAAAGTTTTACGCGTGCAAAGTCTTATGCGCGGTAAGTCCCATAGGCTTTAATGGGCACTTCGCGCGGAGCGCCCTGTGCTCTGTGCAGTGCGCGCGTACAT
Organism: Hyperolius riggenbachi; assembly: GCF_040937935.1. Taxonomy (NCBI): domain Eukaryota; kingdom Metazoa; phylum Chordata; class Amphibia; order Anura; family Hyperoliidae; genus Hyperolius; species Hyperolius riggenbachi. The sequence continues at coordinate 61,189,729 of NC_090656.1, read as the reverse complement.
TTTACGCGCATAAAGTTTTGCGCGCGAAAACTCGTTTAGACGTGCTAAGGGGGCTTTCACAGGCATGCTAACAGTTAGCACTGTTTTGTGAATCAAGCCCAATAAGTGCTACTTACTCGGGGCTTCATCCAGCCCCAAGCTCCCAGCATGTCCCTCGCTGCAGCTCCGCTGTGAGCCGTTTACCTGTGAAGCTTCCCGGTCCCCGGGGATGGAGGTCGGCCTGTACTGTGCCTGCGTGAGCGGCGCTGTCAATCACCGCCACGTGGTTTGGAACGTACTGTGCAGTACACTCTGGTCCACTTATTGTCCTCATATCCTCATATCCCCCTGATGACTCCTTTAAGTCCTTCGCTATGCTGCACTGCAACATAGCATGCGCTCCTGCGTATACACGTGCTATGCGCATAATAGAGCACGTAGCGTGCAGCCCATTACATTTAAAGCATGCTGTGGAAATAGCGTGAGTAACAGGAGGTTACGCGTGATATTTCCGTTAGCGAATCAACCCCATTGTGCTTTATACCATTCCCTTTTTAACTGCTTGCTATATGCGCCCCTTTTACCTGCTTCAAGTTTTGGGTTGAGGCCTATGTCTTGTAAATTACTTTTAGGGACAAACAGAATCAAAAGCAATAAAATTGCATTTGTTTCTTCTACTCTATACCAAAATAAAACACCAAACACCAAATTGAGGGCATTTAAACCTGGTCTGTGTGAGGGCTGGAACCCACTAGAGCGCTTTTTTGAGCATTTATGGAGCACTTTAAATCTCTACGCTTTCCCTAAACGCTCTGCCAATGTAAACAAATGTAACAAATTCCACAGTCGCGATTGCGGTTAACAAAATCGCAATCATGCAGCATTTTAGGAAAGCGTGCGCTTCAATTTAAAGTATTGAAGCGTTTGCAAATCGCTTATGAATCGCTACACACAGCAATTTTACTGCAAACTGTAAAAAAAAAACATGACACACTGAAAGGACCAAAGTTAAAATCGCTACACAATCGCTGGCAAAAAGCTTACACTTTTTAAAATCGCTCCCAAAAGTGCTGGAAAATGCTCCTGAAATTGCTTACAAAACGCTACTTAAAAACGATTTGCAATTTGTAGTAGGTTCCAGGCCTAAGTTAAGCCCTTGCCAGTTTACCTGCTGATCAGTTATCTGGCAGCCAGTTAATTTGTCAGCAGTTGAGTCTGTGTGTGCTGTATCAGTGGGCAGTCCATGCAGTAGCAGCAGTAGGAGTAGTCAGTTAGACCTGTACAGATAATCTTCCAGCCATGATCTGGCCTCCTTTATGACCTGACATGACAGTGGTATAATATAGACCGCCTGTGAGGGGTGAGAAGGTCACCGCCACTAATCTTCCCATGTCGGGACCCCACTGCTGCCGTCTGCACTGCTCTAAGGTCATGTTCAGCACAGGACAAGCCGGGGGTCAGAGGTCACAGTGCAGCACCCAAATATAGAGACTTCCTAAGGAAACACCCTCTGCACGGTATGCGGCCGCTTCTGCGTCACCAGAAAGTCTCGATTGTTATTTTCTGCATTCTTCCATACTTTCTGTACATTGCATACAAGCAAAGACTCAGCCACAAACTGGAGAAAAAGACATCGATTTTTCATAAAGGACGTGTACAGCCTCAGCTGAAGTTCATTCCTTCCTTTCATCGCATTCCGGTTTTTGTTAAGGTGTGACTAAGTGGGAACAAAATGGAGGCCTCATGTTTATTTCCTTAAAGTGGAGCTGTCAGCCTCAGCCATACTATCTCAGGAAAAAAACAACACATATTACACGACGGGCGGAAACGGGAAGTCAAGTGATCATGTTACTTTGCACAGAGTCATCGGGGATCTGAAAGATCCGATCCGCCGTGATGATCATTATCATAGCGTGATGCTACATGACGTTCGTGTGATAGTGCGCCTGGGTATGTACCCACATCACAAGATCACAGAAACAATAGCTCATCACTCAAAAAAAACGTTGGTCATTGGAAAAATCGTTGGGGAAATTGCATGATGGGTCGGGCCTTTAGGCACCACCAGAATACTTTTATTAAGGTTAGGCAGTGCCAGAGGCATCTTTAAAGGAAACCTAAACTGAGAGGGATATGGATGTTTCCTTTCAAACAATACCAGTTGCCTGGCAGTCCTGCTGATCTCTGACTGCAGCAGTGGCTGAATCACACGCCAGAAACAAGCATGCAGCTAACCCAGTCTGACTTCAGTTGGAGCATCTGATCTGCATGCTTGTTCAGGGGCTGTGGCTGAAAGCATTAGAGACACAGGGTCAGCAGGAGAGTCAGGCAACTGGTATTATTTTAAAAGGAAAAATACATTTCCTTCTCAGTTTAGGTTCCCTTTAAAGAGACTCTGAAGTCTCATAAAAACAGGGCCGGAGCTACCATAGGAAAAAATAGGCAGTTTCCCCAGGGCCCCAGAGCCTGTAGGGGCCCCCAAGTTGTCCCTCCCCCATCTGAACTGTTGCTCCCCAGGGACACTGCAGAGTCTGTTAAGTTGGGGGATGATTGGGGGAGGGTCAGCAGCCAGCTCAGGGGCCCAGGAGGGAAATTTGGCTGCAACAAAGGGCCTCTGATGACGCTGTTTGGTCAGGGTGGTGTCTGTTGAGGGGCCCCCAGGCTAATCTTGCCCTAGGGCCCCATTGTTACTTGAACCGACCCTGCATAAAAATCATCTTTTTATTTCAAAAATGTCTTTAACATGATAGTCCTAACTAAAACGCCACATTCCCGCGGCTGTAATCTAACTAAATCCCCCCAAACTCCCCGGGGGGCAATCTGGGCAGCGCTTCCGAGAGAGGCAGAGCTATGAGCCGCAGCTCTGCCTCTCCACGCATCTATCAGCGCAGATCGCCGCCTCCGCCCGCCTCTCTGTCTTCCTTCACTGAGAGGGAGAGGCTGAGATACGAGCTGATTGACGCGTAAGGACTAAGGAGGCAGAGCTGCGGCTTAAAGCTCTGCCTCCTCCAGCAGCAAAATCCACGACCAAGAAAGTCGTGGATTTTGCGGGGGAGAGGGAGGGGGGAGTTAGGGGGGATTTAGTTAGATTTCAGCCGTGGGGATGTGGCGTTTTAATTAGGGCTATCATGTTAAAGGCATTTTTGAAATAAAAAGATTATTTTTATGAGACTTCAGTGTCAACAAGAGAATTTTAGGGTTATAGGCAATACTATTGGCAGTTGACTAGTAGAATACCAGTGATTCTCAGAGAGAAGTAGTAGCACACAAATAATTGTTCCTTCTTCATGTTCCTGTCTTCAATAGCGTCCTGAACGAAACTAGCTGGCGGCGGGGGACCGGAAGCTCCATGAATGACTGCGAGGGCACAGAACGGCTGGAGAGGGCTGGTAGAAGCCCCAGTAAAACTGTAAAAAAGTAAAACTGATTTTTTATTCCTTAACCACTTAAGGACTGCAGTCATAAAACCCCTTAAGGACCAGAGCCTTTTTTTCCATTCGGACCACTGCAGCTTTCACGGTTTATTGCTCAGTCATACAACCTACCACCTAAATGAATTTTACCTCCTTTTCTTGTCACTAATACAGCTTTCTTTCGGTGCTATTTGATTGCTGCTGCGAGTTTTACTTTTTATTATATTCATCAAAAAAGACATGAATTTTGTCAAAAAAATGACTTTTTTAACTTTCTGTGCTGACATTTTTCAAATAAAGTAAAATTTCCTATATATTTGAGCGCGAAAGTTATTCTGCTACATGTCTTTGATAAAAAAAAAAACATTCAGTGTATATTTATTGGATTGGGTAAAAGTTATAGCGTTTACAAACTATGGTGCCAAAAGTGAATTTTCCCATTTTCAAGCATCTCTGACTTTTCTGCGCACCTGTCATGTTTCATGAGGGGCTAAAATTCCAGGATAGTACAAATCCCCCCCAAATGACCCCATTTTGGAAAGAAGACATCCCAAAGTATTTGAGTGAGAGGCATGGTGAGTTCATAGAAGATTTTATTTTTTGTCACAAGTTAGCGGAAAATGACACTTTGTAAAAAAAAAAAAAAAAAAAAAAGTTTCCATTTCTTCTAACTTGCGACAAAAAAAAATGAAATCTGCCACGGACTCACTATGCTACTCTCTGAATACCTTGAAGTGTCTACTTTCCAAAATGGGGTCATTTGTGGGGTGTGTTCACTGTCCTGGCATTTTGGGGGGTGCCTAATTGTAAGCACCCCTGTAAAGCCTAAAGATGCTCATTGGACTTTGGGCCCCTTAGCGCAGTTAGGCTGCAAAAAAGTGCCACACATGTGGTATTGCCGTACTCAGGAGAAGTAGTATAATGTGTTTTGGGGTGTATTTTTACACATACCCATGCTGGGTGGGAGAAATATCTCCGTAAATGACAATTGTTTTATTTTTTTTACACACAATTGTCAATTTATAGAGATATTTCTCCCACTCAGCATGGGTATGTGGAAAAATACACCCCAAAACACATTATACTACTTCTCCTGAGTACGGCGATACCACATGTGTGGCACTTTTTTGCACCCTAACTGCGCTAAGGGGCCCAAAGTCCAATGAGTACTTTTAGGATTTCACAGGTCATTTTGAGAAATTTCGTTTCAAGACTGCTCCTCACGGTTTAGGGCCCCTAAAATGCCAGGACAGTATAGGAATCCCACAAATTACCCCATTTTAGAAAGAAGACACCCCAAGGTATTCCATTAGGAGGATGGTGAGTTCATAGAAGATTTTTTTTTTTTTGTCACAAGTTAGCGGAAATTGATTTGAATTGTTTTTTTTTCACAAAGTGTCATTTTCTGCTAACTTGTGACAAAAATAAAATCTTCTATGAACTCACCATACTCCTAACAGAATACCTTGGGGTGTCTTCTTTCTAAAATGGGGTCATTTGTGGGGTTCCTATACTGCCCTGGCATTTTAGGGGCCCTAAACCGCGAGGAGTAGTCTTGAAACCAAATGTCGCAAAATGACCTGTGAAATCCTAAAGGTACTCATTGGACTTTGGGCCCCTTAGCGCACTTAGGGTGCAAAAAAGTGCCACACATGTGGTACCGCCGTACTCAGGAGAAGTAGTATAATGTGTTTTGGGGTGTATTTTTACACATACAGATGCTAGGTGGGAGAAATATCTCTGTAAATGACAATTATTTGATTTTTTTTACACACAATTGTCCATTTACAGAGAGATTTCTCCCACCCAGCATGGGTATGTATAAAAATACACCTCAAAACACATTATACTACTTCTTCTGAGTACGGCGATACCACATGTGTGACACTTTTTTGCAACCTAGGTGCGCTAAGGGGCCTAACGTCCTATTCACAGGTCATTTTGAGGCATTTGGATTCTAGACTACTCCTCACGGTGTAGGGCCCCTAAAATGCCAGGGCAGTATAGGAACCCCACAAGTGACCCCATTTTAGAAAGAAGACACCCCAAGGTATTCCGTTAGGGGTATGGTGAGTTCATAGAAGATTTTTTTTTTGTCACAAGTTAGCGGAAAATGACACTTTGTGAAAAAAAAAACAATACATATCAATTTCCGCTAACTTGTGACAAAAAATAAAATCTTCTATGAACTCACCATACTCCTAACGGAATACCTTGGGGTGTCTTCTTTCTAGAATGGGGTCATTTGTGGGGTTCCAATACTGCCCTGGCATTTTAGGGGCCCTAAACCGTGAGGAGTAGTCTTGAACCCAAATGTCTCAAAATGACCTGTGAAATCCTAAAGGTACTCATTGGACTTTGGGCCCCTTAGCACAGTTAGGCTGCAAAAAAGTGTCACACATGTGGTATCGCCGTACTCAGAAGAAGTAGTATAATGTGTTTTGTGGTGTATTTTTACATATAACCATGCTGGGTGGGAGAAATATCTCTGTAAATGACACATTTTTGATTTTTTTTACACACAATTGTCCATTTACAGAGAGATTTCTCCCACCCAGCATGGGTATGTGTAAAAATACACCACAAAACACATTATACTACTTCTCCTGAGTATGGCGATACTACATGTGTGACACTTTTTTGCAGCCTAGGTGCGCTAAGGGGCCCAACGTCCTATTCACAGGTCATTTTGAGGCATTTGTTTTCTAGACTACTCCCTACGGTTTAGGGCCCCTAAAATGCCAGGGCAGTATAGGAACCCCACAAGTGACCCCATTTTAGAAAGACGACACCCCAAGGTATTCCGTTAGGGGTATGGTGAGTTCATAGAAGATTTTATTTTTTGTCACAAGTTAGTGAAAAATGACACTTTGTGAAAAAAACAATAAAAATCCAATTTCCGCTAACTTTTGACAAAAAATAAAATCTTCTATGAACTCATCATACACCTAACAGAATACCTTGGGGTGTCTTCTTTCTAAAATGGGGTCACTTGTGGGGTTCCTATACTGCCCTGGCATTTTACGGGCCCAAAACTGTGAGTAGTCTGGAAACCAAATTTCTCAAAATGACTGTTCAGGGGTATAAGCATCTGCAAATTTTGATGACAGGTGGTCTATGAGGGGGCAAATTTTGTGGAAACGGTCATAAGCAGGGTGGCCTCTTAGATGACAGGATGAATTGGGCCTGATCTGATGGATAGGAGTGCTAGGGGGGTGACAGGAGGTGATTGATGGGTGTCTCAGGGGGCGGTTAGAGGGGAAAATAGATGCAATCAATGCACTGGGGAGGTGATCGGAATGGGGTCTGAGGGGGATCTGAGGGTTTGGCCGAGTGATCAGGAGCCCACACGGGGCAAATTAGGGCCTGATCTGATGGGTAGGTGTGCTAGGGGGTGACAGGAGGTGATTTATGGGTGTCTCAAGGTGTGATTAGAGGGGGGAAATAGATGCAAGCAATGCACTAGCGAGGTGATCAGGGCTGGGGTCTGAGGGCGTTCTGAGGTGTGGGCGGGTGATTGGGTGCCCGCAAGGGGCAGATTAGGGTCTAATCTGATGGGTAACAGTGACAGGTGGTGATAGGGGGTGATTGATGGGTAATTAGTGGGTGTTTAGAGGAGAGAATAGATGTAAACACTGCGCTTGGGAGGTGATCTGATGTCGGATCTGCGGGCGATCTATTGGTGTGGGTGGGTGATCAGATTGCCCGCAAGGGGCAGGTTAGGGGCTGATTGATGGGTGGCAGTGACAGGGGGTGATTGATGGGTGGCAGTGACAGGGGGTGATTGACAGGTGATCAGTGGGTTATTACAGGGAAGAACGGATGTAAATAATGCACTGGCGAATCGATAAGGGGGGGGGGGGTTGAGGGCAATCTGAGCGTGTGGGCGGGCGATTGGGTGCCCGCAAGGGTCTAATCTGATGGGTAACAGTGACAGGTGGTGATAGGGGGTGATTGATGGGTGATTGATGGGTAATTAGTGGGTGTTTAGAGGAGAGAATAGATGTAAACGATGGATTTGGGAGGTGATCTGATGTCGGATCTGCGGGCGATCTATTGGTGTGGGTGGGTGATCAGATTGCCCGCAAGGGGCAGGTTAGGGGCTGATTGATGGGTGGCAGTGACAGGGGGTGATTGATGGGTGGCAGTGACAGGGGGTGATTGACAGGTGATCAGTGGGTTATTACAGGGAAGAACGGATGTAAATAATGCACTGGCGAATCGATAAGGGGGGGGGTTGAGGGCAATCTGAGCGTGTGGGCGGGCGATTGGGTGCCCGCAAGGGTCTAATCTGATGGGTAACAGTGACAGGTGGTGATAGGGGGTGATTGATGGGTGATTGATGGGTAATTAGTGGGTGTTTAGAGGAGAGAATAGATGTAAACGATGGATTTGGGAGGTGATCTGATGTCGGATCTGCGGGCGATCTATTGGTGTGGGTGGGTGATCAGATTGCCCTCAAGGGGCAGGTTAGAGGCTGATTGATGGGTGGCAGTGACAGGGGGTGATTGATGGGTGGCAGTGACAGGGGGTGATTGACAGGTGATCAGTGGGTTATTACAGGGAAGAACGGATGTAAATAATGCACTGGCGAATCGATAAGGGGGGGGTTGAGGGCAATCTGAGCGTGTGGGCGGGCGATTGGGTGCCCGCAAGGGTCTAATCTGATGGGTAACAGTGACAGGTGGTGATAGGGGGTGATTGATGGGTGATTGATGGGTAATTAGTGGGTGTTTAGAGGAGAGAATAGATGTAAACGATGGATTTGGGAGGTGATCTGATGTCGGATCTGCGGGCGATTTATTGGTGTGGGTGGGTGATCAGATTGCCCGCAAGGGGCAGGTTAGGGGCTGATTGATGGGTGGCAGTGACAGGGGGTGATTGATGGGTGGCAGTGACAGGGGGTGATTGACAGGTGATCAGTGGGTTATTACAGGGAAGAACGGATGTAAATAATGCACTGGCGAATCGATAAGGGGGGGGGTTGAGGGCAATCTGAGCGTGTGGGCGGGCGATTGGGTGCCCGCAAGGGTCTAATCTGATGGGTAACAGTGACAGGTGGTGATAGGGGGTGATTGATGGGTGATTGATGGGTAATTAGTGGGTGTTTAGAGGAGAGAATAGATGTAAACGATGGATTTGGGAGGTGATCTGATGTCGGATCTGCAGGCGATCTATTGGTGTGGGTGGGTGATCAGATTGCCCGCAAGGGGCAGGTTAGGGGCTGATTGATGGGTGGCAGTGACAGGGGGTGATTGACGGGTGATTGATGGGTGATTGACGAGTGATTGACAGGTGATCAGGGGGGATAGATGCATACAGTACACAGGGGGGGGGAGGGTCTGGGGGGGTCTGGGGAGAATCTAAGGGGTGATCAGGAGGGAGCAGGGGGCAGTTTAGGGACTAAAAAAAAAAAATAGCGTTGACAGATAGTGACAGGGAGTGATTGATGGGTGATTAGGGGGGTGATTGTGTGCAAATGGTGGTCTGGGGGGTGGGCAGGGGGGGGTCTGAGGGGTACTGTGGGCGATCAGGGGGCAGGGGGGGGCAGATCAGTGTGTTTGGGTGCAGACTAGGGTGGCTGCAGCCTGCCCTGGTGGTCCCTCGGACACTGGGACCACCAGGGCAGGAGGCAGCCTGTATAATACACTTTGTAAACATTACAAAGCGTATTATACGCTTCCTATCAGGGGATCGTCGGGTTAACAACCCGCCGGCGCTTCCGATTGGCCGGCGGGTTGACGTCGCGGGTGGGCGGAGCCTATTGCCGGTGGATGCGCGCGCATCCCAGCGCGCGATCCCCGGCCAGAGAGTGCCCCAGGACCTGACGCCAATCTGCGTTACGTGGTCCTGGGGCTGCCACTTTGCCGCCGCCAATATGAAGTAGGCGGTCGGCAAGTGGTTAAAGCGGTTTAACACCCAGCATTACAACTTTGCTTTAAAAGATTGCTTACAGCTTACAAACTATTATGACAGATTTTTTTTTAAGCAGAAATTCACTGAATGGGTTAAACATGACATTTTAGTGTTGGATTTAACTAGGAATCCGCATCCGTTCTTATCTGTAGTTACAAAATGTATCTTTATTTGTAATACAAATAGACCTTTGAAAAGCCTGCCGGGGAAGCCCTCTTTGTTCTCTCAGAGCAGTGTTTGTTTGTTACATTGTAGATAGATACATTTGTAACTAAACAAGCAAGCACGAGGAGCATTTCTAGCTAAATGCAGCACTAAAATGTCATGTTTAATCCATTCAGTGAATTTCTGCTAAAAAAAAATCTGGCATAATAGTTTATAAGCTGTAAGTAGTGTTGGGCGAACATCTAGATGTTCGGGTTCGGGCCGAACAGGCCGAACATGGCCGCGATGTTCGGGTGTTCGACCCGAACTCCGAACATAATGGAAGTCAATGGGGACCCGAACTTTTGTGGTTTGTAAAGCCTCCTTACATGCTACATACCCCAAATTTACAGGGTATGTGCACCTTGGGAGTGGGTACAAGAGGAAAAAAAAATTTAGCAAAAAGAGCTTATAGTTTTTGAGAAAATCGATTTTAAAGTTTCAAAGGGAAAACTGTCTTTTAAATGCGGGAAATGTCTGTTTTCTTTGCACAGGTAACATGCTTTTTGTCGGCATGCAGTCATAAATGTAATACATATAAGAGGTTCCAGGAAAAGGGACCGATAATGCTAATCCAGCAGCAGCACACGTGATGGAACAGGAGGAGGGTGGCGCAGGAGGAGAAGGCCACGCTTTGAGACACAACAACCCAGGCCTTGCATGAGGACAAGAAGCGTGCGGATAGCATGCTTTGTACCACCATGCAGTCATAAATGTAATAAAGATAAGTGGTTCAATAAACAGGGACCACGCGGCAACGCTAACCCAGCAGCAGCACACGTGATGGAACAGGAGGAGGCGCAGGAGGAGAAGGCCACGCTTTGTGAGACACAACAACCCAGGCCTTGCATGAGGACAAAAAGCGTGCGGATAGCATGCTTTGTACCGCCATGTAGTCATAAATGTAATAAAGATAAGAGGTTCAATAAACAGGGACCACGCGGCATTGCTAACCCAGCAGCAGCAGCAGCAGCAGCACACGTGATGGAACAGGAGGAGGCGCAGGAGGAGAAGGCCACGCTTTGTGAGACACAACAACCCAGGCCTTGCATGAGGACAAAAAGCGTGCGGATAGCATGCTTTGTACCGCCATGTAGTCATAAATGTAATAAAGATAAGAGGTTCAATAAACAGGGACCACGCGGCAACGCTAACCCAGCAGCAGCAGCAGCACACGTGATGGAACAGGAGGAGGCGCAGGAGGAGAAGGCCACGCTTTGTGAGACACAACAACCCAGGCCTTGCATGAGGACAAAAAGCGTGCGGATAGCATGCTTTGTACCGCCATGTAGTCATAAATGTAATAAAGATAAGAGGTTCAATAAACAGGGACCACGCGGCAACGCTAACCCAGCAGCAGCAGCAGCAGCAGCACACGTGATGGAACAGGAGGAGGCGCAGGAGGAGAAGGCCACGCTTTGTGAGACACAACAACCCAGGCCTTGCATGAGGACAAAAAGCGTGCGGATAGCATGCTTTGTACCGCCATGTAGTCATAAATGTAATAAAGATAAGAGGTTCCATAAACAGGGACCGGCAACGGTAACCCAGCAGCAGCAGCAGCAGCAGCACACGTGATGGAACAGGAGGAGGCGCAGGAGGAGAAGGCCACGCTTTGTGAGACACAACAACCCAGGCCTTGCATGAGGACAAAAAGCGTGCGGATATAGCAGCAATGCTTTTTGCCGCCATGCAGTCATAAATGTAATACAGATGAGAGGTTCAATAAACAGGGACCGGAAACGCTAAACCATCCCAGATGTTCATCGGTCATGTTACTTGGTTGGGGTCCAGGAGTGTTGCGTAGTCGTTTCCAATCCAGGATTGATTCATTTTAATTTGAGTCAGACGGTCTGCATTTTCTGTGGAGAGGCGGATACGCCGATCTGTGATGATGCCTCCGGCAGCACTGAAACAGCGTTCCGACATAACGCTGGCTGCCGGGCAAGCCAGCACCTCTATTGCGTACATTGCCAGTTCGTGCCAGGTGTCTAGCTTCATGCCCGGTTTCAGGTCCAGCGGTGCCAGCCACAAATCCGTCTGTTCCTTTATTCCCCTCCAAATTTCCTCCCCTGTGTGCTGCTTATCCCCAAGGCAGATCAGCTTCAGCAACGCTTGCTGACGCATGCCAACAGCTGTGCTGCACTGCTTCCACGATCCTACTGCTGCTGGTGCTGGGTTAGCATTTCCGGATGAGGTACAGCTTTGAGATGCGTTGGAGGAGAAGGAGTCAGAGAGGTAGGTGCTGCTGTTGTTATCCAGCTGTTTGCGGCGTGGGCAACACCCGCGCCGTAGCAGGTGAGGAATCGCTGCCAGGCTCCACAAGGTTCACCCAGTGCGCGGTAAGGGAGATGTATCGACCCTGGCCGAACGCACTCGTCCAGGTGTCAGTGGTGAGGTGAACCTTGCAGGCAACGGCATTCTTCAAGCTTCGGGTTATTTAGCTGACCACGTGCTCATGCAACTCAGGCACTGCAGAGCGCGCAAAGTGGTAGCGGCTGGGAACCACGTAACGTGGGATGGCCACTGACATCATGCCCTTGAAGCTGTTTGTCTCCACCACTCGATATGGCAGCATTTCGCAGGCCAGAAGCTTGGCTATGCTGGCTGGCTGTTACTGCCACGGCCCGGGGGTCATTTGCTGGCAATTTCCTCTTGTGCTCAAACATCTCAGAGACAGACAACTCAACCGTAGCGCTGCACACCGAAGGGCTGTTGGTTGTTGTGTTTGATGAACACTGGGAGACCTCAAGAGCACTAGTCCGGAAAGTGACAGTGTCAGCATCGTCTGATGTTTGTGAATGTTGTGAACCACGCAATGGCTGGGCTACTGCTGCTGCTGAGGCGGGTCTGGTGGTGAGTCTGGTGAACCCAAGGGAGGCAGTGTTGCTGGTGGTACCCTGTCCTGCCGCGTTTGCCCACAGAGTGGGATGTTTGGATAGAATGTGGCGGCTCATGCTGGTGGTGGAGAGGTTGTTAATACTTTTCCCCCTGCTCAGGCGGGTCTTGCACACCTTGCAAATCGCCATGGTAACATCCTCAGTGCAGTCTTCAAAGAAAGCCCAGACTTTAACTGGCTGAGGACTCGGACCTCGTGCGTGATGTGCTGGTGCTGCTTAACCCACTGCTGGACGCTTGAGAGGTCATCCAAGTAATTATCTGGTCCTGTTCTTTTGGATCTGTGAGGGTTGTTGTCCTGGACAACATGGGCAGTATTGAGTGGGTTTTCTTGGGTGCTCCCCTGTGGCCTGTACGTGAACCGTCAGGGGAAACACCTCTTCCCTTGCCCCTCCCTCTTTCACCGGATTTCTTCCTCATTTCACTTATCCTTAAAGTACACGCTGACTGGCAGCAGTACAGTGGCAGTACAGAAATGCTATACAGTGGTGGGTGAGCGGTGTACCACTATTGTCAGCAGTGACACAGAGCACAATGCTATACAGTGGCGGGTGAGCGGTGTACTACTGTTCCCAGCAGACACAGAGTGGAAGTAAACACAATGCTATATAGTGTGGCTGAGCCGTGTACACAGAGTGGCATTAAACACAATGCTATATAGTCTGCTATATAGTCACCCCGAACAGGGTGATGTTCTGCAGAACCCGAACAGTGGCAAACACTGTTCGCCCAACACTACTGGGAGGGAACGCAGATTTTAGTACCTAAACACACGATACAACATGTTTTCCGGGGTCGGACTCTGAGGCACATACAGATGGTCCCGATCATCATCCTCATCATACAACTCTTCTCCTGAGTCTGACCCACCCACCACCTCTGCCACCCCAACATCCCCAGACACAGACCCCTCATCGTCCTCAACATTAACTTGGGATGCTGGCCTGAGCCAGACCTCCTCCTCCACATCAGGCCCCATCATCTCCTCAATGGCAGCCCTCATTAATCGCTCTGGCGACGGACTGATGGACACAACGTTCTCCTCCGGGGAGGGCTGCTGCTGACCACTGGCTGCTGGGGTGGATGTTATAGCTTGCGTGGGGCGTTGGCTGTTGCTGTTGTTGGGAGTGCTGCTCACAGCGGAGGTCTCTGGGGAACTCATGTTGAGCTCATATAGTGGTTGACGGTGAGTGGAGTATTACTGATCCCAGCAATATACACACTGACTGGCAGAGTACGCAATGCTATATAGTGTGGCTGAGCGGTGTACACAGAGTGGCAGTAAACACAATGCTATATAGTCTGGCTGAGCGAGCGGTGTACTACTGTTCCCAGCAGAATCAGAGTGGCAGTAAACAATGGTATATAGTCTGGCTGAGCGGTGTACACAGAGTGTCAGTAAACAATGGTATATAGTCTGGCTGAGCGAGCGGTGTACTACTGTTCCCAGCAGAATCAGAGTGGCAGTAAACAATGGTATATAGTCTGGCTGAGCGGTGTACACAGAGTGTCAGTAAACAATGGTATATAGTCTGGCTGAGCGGTGTACACACAATGCTATATAGTCTGCTATATAGTGTCAGTAAACAATGGTATATAGTCTGGCTGAGCGAGCGGTGTACTACTGTTCCCAGCAGAATCAGAGTGGCAGTAAACAATGGTATATAGTCTGGCTGAGCGGTGTACACAGAGTGTCAGTAAACAATGGTATATAGTCTGGCTGAGCGGTGTACACAGAGTGTCAGTAAACAATGGTATATAGTCTGGCTGAGCGGTGTACACAGAGTGTCAGTAAACAATGGTATATAGTCTGGCTGAGCGGTGTACACAGAGTGGCAGTAAACACAATGCTATATACTCTGGCTGAGCGAGCGGTGTACTACTGTTCCCAGCAGACACAGAACAGTGAACAGAATGCTATATAGTGTGGCTGAGCGAGCGGTGTACCACTATTCCCAGCAGACACAGAACAGTGAACAGAATGCTATATACTCTGGCTGAGCGAGCGGTGTACTACTGTTCCCAGCAGACACAGAACAGTGAACAGAATGCTATATAGTGTGGCTGAGCGAGCGGTGTACCACTATTCCCAGCAGACACAGAACAGTAAACAGAATGCTATATAGTGTGGCTGAGCGAGCGGTGTACCACTATTCCCAGCAGACACAGAACAGTAAACAGAATGCTATATAGTGTGGCTGAGCGAGCGGTGTACCACTATTCCCAGCAGACACAGAACAGTGAACAGAATGCTATATAGTGTGGATGAGCGAGCGGTGTACCACTATTCCCAGCAGACACAGAACAGTAAACAGAATGCTATATAGTGTGGCTGAGCGAGCGGTGTACCACTATTCCCAGCAGACACAGAACAGTGAACAGAATGCTATATAGTGTGGCTGAGCGAGCGGTGTACCACTATTCCCAGCAGACACAGAGTGGCAGTAAACAGAATGCTATATAGTGTGGCTGAGCGAGGTACACAGAGTGGCAGTAAACAGAATGCTATATAGTGTGGCTGAGCAAGCGGTGTACTACTATTCCCAGCAGACACAGAGTGGCAGTAAACAGAATGCTATATAGTGTGGCTGAGCGAGGTACACAGAGTGGCAGTAAACAGAATGCTATATAGTGTGGCTGAGCAAGCGGTGTACTACTGTTCCCAGCAGTGACACAATGACAGGGGGGACCCTGGCTAGCGTGGCTGGAGCGCGAACTACCCTGCCTGCCTACCCAAAGCTAAACCCACAGACAAATGGCGGAGATATGACGTGGTTCGGGTATTTATTTACCCGAACCACGTGACAGTTCGGCCAATCAGAGCGCGTTCGGGTCCGAACCACGTGACCCGTTCGGCCAATCACAGCGCTAGCCGAACGTTCGGGGAACGTTCGGCCATGCGCTCTTAGTTCGGCCATATGGCCGAACGGTTTGGCCGAGCACCGTCAGGTGTTCGGCCGAACTCGAACATCACCCGAACAGGGTGATGTTCTGCAGAACCCGAACAGTGGCGAACACTGTTCGCCCAACACTAGCTGTAAGCAATCTTTTAAATCAAAGTTGAAATGCTGGGTGTTAGACCACTTTTTAAGTGTCCCTTTAACACAAACGGTATCCGGAAATGCAGCTAACATAGTCCGTTACAAAGCAGAGACGTGAACGTGCCCATACAATTGTATCGGCAGTGCATCCACCTGTA